>NC_056734.1:749906631-750206631 GCF_019279795.1 Protopterus annectens | reverse complement strand
AGTGCGGTGTTCTTAATACAAACTAAGTACGTCTTTTCACTTCAGCAAGCAATATGGAGTTACAGGGTGCAATACAGACATTACTTGCTGACAGTTTGCACAAAGGATTTTTTCACATTTGCTAACCTCAGCAGGCTTGTCATACTAGGTGTATTGTGAGTGTATTGTATGCATAGGCCATGACCATATCATATATGGGTTGATGCACCACATGCTGGCACACACAGGGTCAAACCTTGAGTAGCATCTTACCTTCACCTACATGATACTGCAATATAACAGAAAGATGATAAACTTCAACAATTGGCTGAGCTTCTGGTGTCATTCAAAGGGGATCCAGTCTCTGTCTGCCTGTGATGACATGATAGACAAGCCTTGTTGCTTCACTACAGATGGTTTGCACCTGTCGCCCCTATGCTTCTGAATACTGGCCAAGGCTCATGCTGTCCCCATATTACCTTTTTTAGGCAAGGCTCAAAGGTTCATAGGTTCATAGGTAGGTACTAGTCTATCGGCCCTGGGGCATATACAAAGCCAGCCAAAAAGGTACCCTGGCCTTTGCCATCCAAGAAATTTATTTTCCTGTGCCACTGTCGTGCAGAGACACAGAAGTGATCCCCAGGGTGAATTTCCTATTTCCCATCCAATAATCAAGATTTTCCTTGAAGAGTGCTAATGAGGAGCTTTGTTTGATATAGATAGGTAGTTTATTCTGGAGTATGTGAAGTCTGTGGGACAGGAATATATCCCTACGGCATGTTCTGTTTATTGTGGTGAGAAGGATTAGGTCCCTAGAGCGTGTAGGTTCATAGGTTCATAGGTAGGTACTAGGCTATCTGCCCAAGGGCATTTATAAGCCTAGCTAGAATGTGTTGTTTTTCTCCTCCATTTTAAATTAGTTTCCTGGGCCTCTGTCTAGCAGGGCCACTGAAGTGATCCCAGGGGTAAATTTACAATTTCCCATCCACTCATCAAGATTCCTCTTGGTGAAGTATTTCTGTGGTCTTACCAGCTGTTGCATGTGCCAATTAAGGTACATACCAAATGGGGCATTGTACTCTATTATGGGCCTAATGAGTGATGAGTAGAGGGGCACAATGATCTCTCTTGATCTAGAGGTGAACCCTTTTGTGATTAGGTGGGCTACATAGAAGGAATAACTAACCACTTTGCCAATGTGATTATCAAAGGAGAGGTTACTATCTACATGGGTCCCCAGGTCCCTAATTACATTTTCCATACCTAGTGGATTACCACCTATGTGGTAATTTGTGGGCACTTTGTTTTTTCCAAAGGGGATGACTATGCATTTTTTGCCATTCAGCTTGAGGCCATGGTTTTGACACCAGGTATCTGTCTCTGTAAGACCTTTCTGGAGGATGTCTGTGTCAGCCAGAGAGTCGATTAGGGCCACCAGTTTACAGTCATCTAGGAACGTGGTCAGCCATAGTCCTCCCATGCTTGCCTGTACCTCAGAGACATATATACTGAACAGGAGGGGTCCCAGGACCGAGACCTGTGGGATGCCACTTGTGACTGGTTTAGAGTCGGACATGGCACCTGCAACTCTGACCATGTGTGTTCTATCCATGAGCCAGTTGGCCACCCATCTCATGACATAGGGGTTAATGTTCAAGCTGGTAAGCTTGTCTATGATGCCAGAGTGGGGAATGGTGTCAAAGGCCTTAGTGAGTTCCAGGTAGGCTGTGTGGACTACCTTCCCTTCATCTATGGCCTTGGTAACTGTTTCAAAGTAGTCAACTAGGTTTAGGAGGCAGGATCTGCCTTTAACAAAGCCAAATTGGGTAGGGTCCAGTATCTGGAGGTTCCCAATGTCTCTGTTTATGAGTTCCATGATAATTTGCTCCATAGCTTTGCAGACCAGGCTGGTCAGGCTTATAGGGCAATAGTTCCCAGGTTCTGTTCTGGCACCACTTTTGTGGAGCGGGATGACTGTTGCTGTACACCATTCTTTGGGTACATAGCCTGTGGTAAGGTTGAGTCTGAACAGTGAATGTAGGTGAGGGTTTAGTTCCTTTTGGAGCTCGTGTAAGATGCAGCCTGGGACACCATCCAGTCCCATTGATGCTGTGTTCTTAGCTTTGGAGAGGGCTGTTTTTACCTGCATGTCCATGAAGTCTGGGGCTCTGCATTCTTCTGGGATGGACACAGGCCCTTTTGGGGGTGAGGGGGGGTGAAGTTTGCACTGAACTTGTCCACCAGGATGTTGGCAATGTCAGTTGGTTCAGTGTATTTTTTGCCATTTTGCAGTAGCTGAAAGCATATCTGAGAGTTGCCACCTAAATGTCTGATATAGCTAAAGAAGGTTTTGTGGTTATCTTTAGATTTCTTGCCAATTTTTCTTTAGAAACTGGACTTGGATTATTTTATGAGTGATCGTAGTTTCTTGCTAATAATGATCAGTGATGCCTTTCCTTTTTGGAATTTTGCTCTATCATGTGTTAGTTTCCTCCTTCTGTTGTATAGCTTATTTATGGGCAAGGACCACCAGATTGGTTTCTTCTTTTTGGAGGAGTGAGTCTTGGTTTTAATTGGGATGGCTCAATCCATGCATCCCTGTAGATGCTCATAGAATGCACTTGTAAAGGATTCTGCAGATTGGATAGCATTATCCTGTAGCAAGGGGGCTTTGAAACTTTCCACTTTGGTCTTGAGAAGTGTGAAGTTTGCTTTTGAAAAGTTTTTCACAGTGGTTTTGTTGACTGGGGGGGTTGGGATGTGGATGTCCAGTGTGATTACTTCATGATCTGATATTACCAGCGAGGGGTTTACCTCTGGTGTGGAACACTGATCCCCCATGTTGGTGATGATCAGGTCCAGTATGTTGTCACCTCTAGTGGGTGTGGTGACCAGCTGTTCCAGGCCATTTGAGTTTATAAACTCTAGGAAGCATTGGGAAAAGGACTTTTTACTTGAGTAATTCTCCCAATGTTTTTGTAGTTGAAATCTCCTCATATCATGGTGTTTGGTAGGACCTTTATATTTCCCAGTGTTCTCAGGAATACTGAGTGAGGGTCCTGAGACAAGGTATGTGATCTATAGCAGGTTACAATCTGATAAGCAGCTTTGCCCAATGTTAGTTGCACTTGCATGGTCTCCAAGGCCTTGTGCTGTGCCACTAACCTGGAGATGTGGGTATCCTTTATGAAAATGGATACCCCCCTCCTTTAGTATTTCAGTCTGGGTTTTGGGGCCAACGCTCAGAGGAATTGGGATTTCTCTAAGTGGAGCATGTCCAACAGCTCTGTGTTTGACATAGCTTTGTATGTTAGGCGGAGATCAACTCTGAGTAGGCGATATGCGACAGAGTAAAGCTGTAGTGTTTTGAGACGGTCTGTGTATGGCATGTATTTGAGGCTGCTAATCCTCTTTGTGAGGTATTTCTGCAGGCTTTCCAGTTGTTGTAGATGTCTTGTGAGATACATAACAAAAAGCTATGGTGTGGTGCCAGTTCATTCTGTGGTTCGTGTAGAAAGCACCCTGGGATGTAATCTGGTCCCATGGATGCTGTGTTCCTGGCTTTGGAGAGTGGTTTTTACCTGTGCAGCCATGAAGACAGCAACTTTGCATTCTTCCGGTATAGAGATGTGCTCTTTCATGGGTGAGAGGGGGGTAAAGTTAGCACTGATCCTATCTGCCAGGCTGTTGGCAATATCAGTTGGGTCTGTATATTTAGTGCCATTGTCCTGTAACTCAGAGCAGATCTGAGTGTTGCCATTGAGATTCTTGACATAGCTATAGAATGCTTTGTGGTTGTCTTTAGAATCAGTGTCGACTTTGTTTTCATAACTAGCTTTGGAGGATTTTATCAGGGATCGCAGCTTCTTCCTGAGGCTGACCAGGGAGCTCCTCCACTCATGGGATTTTACCCTCTTTTGCAACAGTTTCTTCCTTCTGTTGTGCAGTTTGTTTATGGCAGGGGACCACCAGACTGACTTCCTTTTCTTGAAGGATAGCGTCTTGGTTCTGTTTGGGATAGCACGATGCATACACTTATGTAAGTGCTTATAAAGTGCAATTGTGAAGGATTCAGTAGTCTTAACAGTATTGTCCATCTGCATGGGTGTCCTGAAGTTCAGCACTTCTGTCTTAAGAAGCATGAAGTTGGCTTTGGAGACATTTTTTAACATGGTTTCCTTGATGGGGGGTGGGTCCAGAATGTGCATATGTAGGGTAATGAGCTTATGGTCAGATGGGACCAATGAGCTGTTGACTTCAGTTGTGGAACACCGGTCACTCAGGACAAACCAAACCCCATAACCAACACAAATAACCACAAAGTTAGCTAAATGCTACTCATTGCCAGAAGTCTCAGCCTCCAGATGCACACACTCGAGGCACATCACAGTATGGAGAATATTGATATCTGTGCAGTAACAGAAACGTAGTTAAAGGCTCCAGAGAGCACATCAACACTACCAGAATAATACTCATTCCATACCTTCCAGCATCAGGACCTGGATCATAGCACATAGGGTGGGGATGCATCCATATTCATCAAGGATACCTACACCTCTCTCTACATCCTCTCTACAGGATATGTACCCATAGAATGTTGCACAGCAACATTCTTCACACTCCACAGGGGTAGGGCCACAAAAACCCCTTGGCATTCATGCTCTATGAGTCTGACGAGTCTGCTCTTTAAGGCAATGGAGCCAATCATAATGGAAGTCAACAATAAAGAGATTGTGAACCTTCACACAGTTGAGCACACCCAGTTTGGCTTCATCATATGCAGATCACACCTCCTGAACTGGGTGGATTTCTTTGAGACCATTACCCAGGCTTCAGATGATTGAAATGAGCTCAACACAGCCTACCTATATTCATTACAGCCTTTGACACCATTCTCCAGTCAGATATCATAGATGAACTCACCAACCTGGGCATGAATCCATACATCACAAGATGGATTGCAAACTGGCTCACAGATAGATTCCACAAACTAAGAGTTGCTGGCTACATGTCAGACTCTACACCAGTAACAACTGGTGGCCCCCAGGGTTCAGTCCTGGGGTCCCTCCTGTTTGATATAGACTTCTCAAATGTACATGCCAACACAGGAAGGTTGTGGTTGACTAAGTTTGCTGGGAACTGTAAAGTGTTTGCCATACTAGATTCCCCGGATGACACAAATATTCTCCAGAAGGGACTCTATGAGACAGATGTGTGGTGTCAGAATCATGGCCTCAAGCTCAATGTGGAGGAATGCATAGTGATCCCCTTTGGTGAAAACAAAGTACACACAAACTACCACATAGGTGTTACCCCCTTAAAACTGACAAGGTAATAAGGGATCTGGGGATACAAGTACATAGTCATCTTTCCTTTGACAACCATGTTGCCAAAGTGATTGGGAAATCCTATGTGGCCCATCTAGTCAACAAAGGGTTTGCATCAGGATCTGAAGATGTAGTGGTGGCCCTCTACTCTTAAGTCATCAGACCCGTCATTGAGTACAATGCACCATTTTGGATGTACTCAACTACGCATATCCAGCAGCTGTAGAGACCACAGAGATACCTCACCAAGAGGATTACTGGCCTCAAACAGTTGTGTTATGCAACACAACTGGTAAAACTAAATCTGCTCTTCGTTGCGTACCGCTACTCAGAAGCACACTCTGCCTAACATACAGAGCCATGTCCAACACATAACTGCTGAGCATGCTCCATCTACAGATAACAAAATTGAGTCACCCTACACACTCCAGGGATATGAACCTCATCACAACAATGAATACAACATGCTGGTGGGATAGAGTACCATCCCAGACACTTGCCTTACTGTGGAACAGAGGCCCAATGTACATCACACAGAGCCCCTCACTGACACTCTTCAATAGGAACCTTGAGTGGATGGGAAACAGACAATTCATGCCAGGCATCACATCAGCAGCTCCACTAGAAAGGGGCTTAGGGTACTAACTATTAGAATGAGGGCTTGAGAGACTACCCAATGGGGTGGTGAAAGCTGCACAACTTGCCTAGGCTAACATATGCCTTTTTGAAAACAGATTCATAGATATGTAGTAGACTATGTGACAGGTACATGTCTACAGATAGTAGATATGTATTTCATTATAACATCATGTTGTACAGCAGGCACATGGACCACATACACTGTAATGCTTACAGATACTGGTGGCTGTTATGTACACTGGGTGAGATGTGCACCTCATGTCTTTTGTGCCATTGGGATGTGTGCTGGGTGGGACAGTCCTGGGTGGCTCCCTGTCATGGTCACCCTCTTACACACATCTCTGCCCATCCATCTTTGGCTTATTATACTGTGTTCCCCCTACATATATATATATATATATATATATATATATATATATATATATATATATATATATATATATATATATAGGTACATAGGTAGGTAATAGGCTATCTGCCTGAAGGCATATATTAGTATGGCCAGAGTGTGCAGCTATCACCATCCATGGAGTTAGTTCCCTAGGCCTCTGTGTAGTAGAGCTGATGAAGTGATCCATGGTGTGACAGTTCAGTTTCACATATACTCATCAAGGCTCCTCTGGAAGAGTGTCAGTGAGGACTCAGCTTAATGTAGGTTGGGAGGGAGCCTGTTCCAAAGAAAGGGAAGTCTGTGAGTTATTAATGTATCCCTCCAACATGTTCTATTTATTGTTGTGATGATGATATCCCTAGAGCATGTAGTACAGTGAGCTTGGGGTTACTTCAGATAGCACATGTACATCCATTCTGCATTGGACATGGACCTGTCTGTTGGGCAGAGATCACCTGAGTAGACAGTATGCAACAAAGTACAGATTGAGTTAAATTCAGTCTTGTTGCATGGGGCAACTGTTTGAGGCCAGTAATGCTCTTGTTGAGGTACATCAGTGGTCTTTCCAGCTGCTGAAGGTGCCTAGTCAGATTCATCGCAAGTGTGTTGTGGTACTCTGTGATGGGTCTGATGACTGATGAGTAGAGGGAACCTCCTTTGACCTACATGCAAAGACCTTGGCAGTTTGTGGGAACATATAGCATAATTTTCTAACCACTTTGTGAATGTGTTTCTGGAAGTAGTGATGACTATCCACATGTGTCTATAGATCCCTTATTATTACCTCCATATTTAGGGTGTTGGCACCTATGTGGCATTTCTATGACTGTAGCTCGAGCCCATAACTTTGATACCACATATGTCTGACTGAGACCCTTTTTAGGGATGTCTCTATTGTCCCAAACATTGATCATGACAACCTTTTTGCAGTCATCCACAAACCTTGCTAAACATAGCCCTCATGTTTGATTGTATTTCTGAAAAGTATACACCAGACAGGAGGGGCCCAGGACTGAGCCATGGGGGACAGCAGTTCTTACCAGCTTGAACAGGAGACCGCAGTTCTTACCCTGTGGGATCTATCTGTGCCCCAGTTGTCAATCCATCAGATGACATATGTGTTTATGCACAGGTTGTTGATTTTGTGGATACAACATGTGTGTGGGATGTTGGAAAAGGGCTTTTCAAGGTCTATGTAGGCTGTGTGTAGCTCATTTCATTGATGCATGTCCTAGGTGACTGTCTTGAAAACTGTCTAGCAGGTTTAGGAACCATGATCTGCCCCTGACCAAACCAAAATGGGTAGGGTTGGGTGTTTGTAGGCTCTCAATAGCTCTGTTTATGAGTTCCATAATGATGGACTCCATGGCCTTGCACATCAGACTTATTAGGCTTATAAGACAATAGCACCCATGGTCTGTTGTGCACAGACACTGGTGGAGTGTGCCAAACGTTGCTGTAACCCATTCAACAGTTTCATATCCTGTACAGATGGTGAGTCTCAACAGACTGTTCAGGTGCAGGGTCTGTTTGTTTTGGAGTTCACATATGACACAGCCAGGGAAACCATGTTATCCCATACATGCCGTGTTTTTAGGTTTGGAAAGAGCTGTTTAACCATTCTATATCTGATTTCTGGGTTTTCATCATCTCCAGATATGATAATGGGCCCTTTTGTCAGTGAGAAGGGGGTAAATATGTATGAACCTGTCTGACAAGATGTTGGCAATGTCAGTCATGTACATGTATTCATTTACAGTTTGCACTGACTCAGAACATATATGAGTTTACATTGATATTTATGACATAGCAAAAGAAAGCTTCATGGTTCTCTATGGACTCTTTGACCATGGCTTGGATAATGTTAGGAGTGCTCATTGTTTCTTGATGATACTGATCAGAGTATTATTGATCTTCTTTTTTTTCACTTTCTTTGAACAACTTAAGTACTTGGAGTACATAGTTTGATTATGACAGGTGTCCAATATATTATATGGGTCTGTTTTCATATCAGTGTGTGCACAAGGCAGGACTGGTGAATAGTGACAAGTGTCTGGAGTAAGAACTGCAACTGCCAGATATGTGTGAATCACTGCTGTACTCAGACATGGTCTAAGTGTGTGACCTTTCAGTATGTTGCTGACTGAAATTTGCTAAATTTGTTTAAGTGTGTGAGCATGCCTAGTATGAGCATATATACTGTATGTGTGTGAAAATCAAGTTGTTTTTTACTTCAGGGCTCAGCTTCATGTTGTACATCGACAGGAAGCACAGTGTGCCTGCAGAGCTTCCATGAGTCATTGTACATATAGTGGGGACAGCTATTATTTGTACATTTCTACCTGGGGGCACACCTGATTGTTATTAGGGTATTCTGGGTATTAGGGTATCAGGGTATTCTGGAGCATTTCTCCCGGTCTGCTACAGAAACTGGAACTCTGGAACTGTCGGACTTTCTTTCCAACAAATGTTAAATAAATAAATAAATAAATAAATTGTTGTGGGTGTACATAGGATGAAGGGATCACCTGACACTTATATACATTTGCTAGGCCTGCACTGCTATGTCAGGTACTCCATTTCAGTCTGTACTGTTGCCTATCATACTGGCTTGAGGCATACCACTGCACTACAGACCTTAGCTTCCAATTACACGCATATTAGTTTGTGACTTCATAGCCTACTCAACCCACATCACACTGCCTGGCCTGCTGTTATCTGTCTGCATAGGCCTGGGGGGATGTTACTCATATGCCTCTTCAGAGGGCATGATACAGCATTTGTTTGTGTTTGCGTTTGTCTACATTTGTCTTGCTGGCTGTGACTGTTAGGTATGTGACCCCCCCCCAACTGGTATGTGTGAGTGAGTTAAGTTGTGTCTGTGCCAGAGAAATGCTGTCATGGCTTAGTGGTTCAGTACTGTGACTATAGTGCACAGTATCCTGAGTTTGAGCCCTGTCACTGCTTTTTATTTTCCTGCTGGGCAGACCAAACTGCTTAAGGAACAGTAAAGCAGGTGTGAGCTTGTTTACCCGATTTTGCTCAACTTTGCCCGACCTTGCCCGACTTTGCCCAACTTTGCTCAACATTGCCCAACATTGCTCATCTTTGCCCGATGTTGCGCTGGTTAGCGTGGTGAACAGCTACACGCAATTGTATTTAAATATGCTCAATACTGGTAAAATGTGCATAGCAGTGCTTTATATTGCTTAAAATAGGGCATTCATGCTTCAGGCGGTGTTGCAGGGCTGCCTATGTTGGATGCACATAGTACACTCCCTATACATGTTTGAAAACAGGTAGTGTCAAGTTAAGCATCCCTTTTACTGTATGCGCGAGTCAGAGAGAGGTGTCATTTCCAGGGTTCCTACTGAGCCAGTGTATGTGCTATGCGTTGCCTCTTTGCCAAGGCCAGGGCATACTGGGCACGCCTTCTTCTGCCTACTGGGGCAGGTTCAGGTTGTTCCTCCTCTGAGTCACGCTGTGCCTGTGCAGTCCTTGGCAATGGTGGGGGGCTGTTTTGCCCTGCCCCATGCTGTTCCTGCTGAAGCTGTTTTCGCAGGATCATATTGTGTAGCATGGCACATACCATGACAATTTGGGTACATGTAGTTGGTGAGTACTGCAAGGCTCCACCAGATGTGTCCAGGCACCGGAACCATGACTTCAGCATCCCAAACACACGTTCAATAATGTTTCTTGTTTGTGCGTGTGCCTCATTATGGAGTTCTTGTTTGGGTGTGTGTGCATTTCTGATGGGTGTCATCAGCCACGGCTCCAGTGTGTATCCAGCATCCCCCACTAGGTGACCATCAGGGATGTCCCCACTGGCAAATCTCTGGTACAGCTGCATCAGATGCCAGATGTGGGAATCGTGATAGTTTCCAGGGCAGCCAGCACACACATTCATTATTATGCCCTGGGCATCGCACACGACCTGGCAGTTGATGGAGGGGAAGCCCTTGCGGTTGATGTAGACCCTACCCTGCTCAGCAGGTGGCACTTTGATGTGTATGTGCATGCAGTCTATTGCACCCAATACCTCAGGGTATTCTGCTATTTGGTGGAAAAGACGCATATTGCTGGCCAATGCCTCACAGGAATTGGGGAAATATACATGCTCACCAACATGTGCTGACATGGCATCCAGGAACTGGTGCAGTACCCTGGATGCTGATGCCTGTGAAATCCCCATCATATCACCAGTTGGTCTCTGGAAGGTACCTGTAGCTAGTATTCTTAGGCCTACACATACCTTGGTATCCACTGGGATGGGTTCCCCTTTGTTGGTTCTGTGTGTGAGGCATGGCTGGCACAGCTCAACAAATTGCTGCAGGAGGTCGATGTCCACCCTATAGCACTCCACTATTTCCAGCTCATGTAGCCCCTGGTACGTTACCCTGGGTCTGTACACTCTTCTCCTTCTCCTCACTGTGGGTTGCTCAGCAGCATTCACAACATCACCACCCTCAGCACCTTGCACATGTTGGTTTATGATAGCAAGAGCAGCCCCTAACATTTTGTCTGACTTTAAAGTTTTTAAGCTTTCCCTCTTTGTATACTGCAGTGTTGCAGAGTTCTTGGGAAAAAACAGGGGAGAATGCTGTTTACAGAGTTTAAAGTGCTGGGCTGGGCTAGTCTGCTGCCTGTGTAATTGGCTGATTCTGATATATTTCACCTGGCAGCTCTGCTAGTTCTCCTTGGTTAACTTCCTACTACTTATTTTCCTTTCTTTTCCCTTTCTGTTTCTGCCCAGGGCAGCGCCGCGCAAACATGCACAAACATGTGCACACGGGCCCACACGCGCGCACATGCTGTGTGCCTGTTTGCAAGAAATTTCAGATATTTTCATGGCATACACCTTTGGTTTCTGGTTTTGAAAAAGGACAACTGTAGACATGCCTCTTGCAATCCGGAGCAATTCAGGGCAAACACAGGACACTGTGCTCCAATAAGCATACAGCCTTTCTGACATACCCCCTCATGATGTCACCTATCTTCTACTCTACTACTCACCTACTCCTACACTTACACTATTGGGACATGGCTGACATACTGGGGAAAATTGAGATTCACTATCCTTATCCTCATTTGCATAGGATTGCCTACTAATGCTTGGTTACATCTCTCACACTGAGCTTCCCCCCCTTAGCAACCACTACTCAGTGGCCATGTTGTCTTCAGCCTACCATTTACCTGCATGACAGGATAAGTTTTTTAGTGAAAATGCCTATTTTTGGCTATTTTTAAATGATTTTATTGTTTTTTTTAAGCGCCACACATTTGCGTGGCGCTGCGCTATACTTAAACATCGGAGATCAGGGGATAAAAAATTAGATTTTAATCATTTTAAACATTTAAAAATGCCAATGGCCTTATGTTTGGCCATTGGCCATTGGCATGCTTCCTCATCTGGATGCATCCTTTATTTGGAGCTGTCATAGCTCCGTTTTAGCAGTTTGCAGAACGGTACTCCATTACCAATGGAGTACATTTCTGCAAATAACACTACTCTTCCACGGACAGGTTAGTGTTTCCTGGATTGCACATTTACCTCATTTGCATAGCTTTCAGCAGCAAATGAGGTAATTTGCATACCATGATGCTGTCCGTGCAAGAGTAGCTTTAGAAGCTCTCATGCACGCCCCTGCCGGCTGTTGCTGGATCGCTCAGCAGACATATTGGCTGTCTGACATCTTACTCTACTCTACAACTCCGTGCAAGCTTTCGTAAATCTGGCCCAATGTCTAAATAATTTACCAACAGCATAACAGGTGCTAAGAAACATCATCATTTCAGGGATGAACTAAATAACTGTAATGCTGACATTCTATGTGTAAAAATGTGCTTAGCATCTAACTGCTGACAACGTATTTCCTTTTCTTATCAATATCTGTAAGGCCCTATTGAAGTCCATCTCACCTATCCAGCTAATTAGCTAACTATCAGCTCTCCAAGCATAATAAAACAGCATATAATTACAGAAAAAAACTGACAATAATAAAGTCATTTCCCAGATGTCCTGCAGGTGGTCACACTGACCTGGTTATTTTCTACCAACTACAAGAAAACCCGGATTCCTACTAGTAAGTATGAAAAGAAAGCCAATCAGCCATAAATATTGACTCTATGCTGCAAACAAACACAGAACATGGATAGCCAGCATCAAAGTGTTAGCTGAAGGTGTTACCATGTCAGAATAAATAGATACCATTAAACATTTATACAGGTATGTTGTTCTTACTAACTATTCTTTTTATGATTGAAAGTTTAGTGAAAGACCGACCATGCCACTACTTCACATACACTCATTATTGTAAGGCTTGGGGAAGGAAACAGTAACAGTTCTGGTCATTACCTTGAAGAGTCATGAGCAAGACCACCTCTGACCTTTGCTTTGGGCCTTCTTTTTGAACACTCATGTGCTTGCTTTAGCTCTCAGATGTTTAGGAAGTAAATTAGAAACTGAGAGAAACACAGTGAGGAAGTGTGTTGTCCACAGGTCTATCTAAGTAAAGGGACAGTCAGGAATCCATTTCACCTTCATATGCCCTGACTTCCACCCTGTAGGGGAATTTTTATCTGATGTGGCATTTTTCTGCATCTGGCAACCATTACAGTCTGCTGAGAACTGGGGAATGATACTCTTGGCCAAATGGTTTTGGAAAAAAAGTGAAATTGGCTGCTATGCCTCAGTTTATCCAGATTGAAAACTATTATCTTCAAATATGAGCAGCAAAGAGTTTGAACAGGTGATCAAACTCAAAGAACTTTATAATATTTTTAGCTATGTTGCAGTGTTTTGCATAGATTCATAGGTTCATAAATAAACAAATAAACAAATAAAGACATAGGTGCTAGATCAGATGGTAAATTTCCAATTCCCATCCAATGGTCCAAGTTATTCTTGAACTGGTTAGGGAAGAACTTTGCTTCACATGTATAGGAAGTCTGCTACAGAGAAGGGGTAAATTTCTACCTCAAACATGTCCTATTTCCTCAAACATGTCCTAATTCTGTTACAGATGAAGTGTATATTGATAGGTTGGGTAATTCTGGGGCTTTTTAGGTCAGGCATAGAGCATCTCTCAAGCAATCTGTAGGAGACTGAGTACAGTGATAGGGCTTTGAGGCAGTCCACATAGGACATGTTGTTTAGGCCCTGTATTCTTTTTATGAAGAACCTCTGTGAATGCTCCAGTTGTTGTATATGCCTGCTCAAGTACATGCTGATGGAAGTGTTGTACTCATTGATTGGTCTGATGAGGGCGAAGTCCAGTAGAACAGTGACATCCTTGGACCTAGATTCTATACTCTTTTGTACAAGTTGAGCAACATAGAATGATTTCTTTACAATAACAGACATATGTTGGTCAAATGCCAGGTTACTGTGTTCCCAAATCCCTGGGTCTACTCTTAGAGGTGTATTATCAATGTGGCAGTTTCCAGGGGTAGATCTCTCCAAAGGATAATATTATGCATTTCTTCCTGAACAAGCACTACATATGATGAAGTCTGACAAAAGAAAGCGCTCAAATTAGTTTAAATAAACTGGACAACTTAAGGCCCATAAAAGGATTGCTTCATGTTTTCATTGCCTGATTTTGAGAATCTGCTCATTCTACTCTGGTTAGCTGTCTGCTTGGAAAATACCTACAGGAATTCAACAGTAGATTACTGTGAACAAAGATGTTTTTTTTTTTGCTTTTATTTTTCTTGTTGGTATCATGGAGAACCAGCTACTCCATTGGGCTTGGACAGCATATAGGGGGACCTGCTTCACAACAGGTAGTCTGCATTTTGCACAGGATGATATAATGAAGGACTTTATTAGTGTTATGTTCCCAAGATGCATATCAAAGGATGTTATTAATGTCCTGTTGCCAGGCTGTATAATGAAGGCTGTTGTTAGTGTATTGTTCTCAAGATGCATAACAGAGGATGATATAAGTGTACTGTTCACAGGATCTATAATGGAGGATTTTATTAGTGTCCTGATCCCAGGATGTGTAACAAAGGATGTTATTAGTGCCCTTTTCCCAGAATCTATAATAAAGGATGTTATTAATGTCTTGTTCACAGGTTCTATAACAAAGTATGTTATTTGTGTCCAGTTCCCTGGATCTATAACCAAGGATGTTATGAGAACCAGATGTCATCAGTTGTCATATCTGAAGAATATCACGCAAATGAAGCACCTCATCCATGCTGACAATTTTAAGCTGGTTTGGGTCATTATTTCCTCTTGCCTGGACTACTGTAATGTCTTTTACCTTGGGCTATCTTGCAGTGAACTTGACAGATTGTATCTGGTGCAAAATTCTGTAGCTTGATTATATTTCTAGAGTCCCAGAAAACTGCCATATTACTACTGCACTGAGTCCTGTGCATTGCTTCTTTTTCTTTTAACTGTATAGCTATGTCAGCTAATCTTTAAAGCCCTTCATGACTAGAAACCTTCCTATGTAAAAGAGTTTTTGTGCTCTGTTGGATGTCTCAAAACTGTCTGCTAATCATTTTCAGGGTGAAGGTGAACACATTTGAGTTCAATTCCTTTGCCTTTTAGGCTGTGGAACTGTGGCATTTGGTAGCTTGGCATTTGGAGATCATTAAGAAATGCCCTAAGCTGTATCGCTTTCCTTGGCTTGTTGTGACTATTCTTCACTCTGACTCTGAAACTGTTTAAAGAGCAAACATTTGTACACTCTAACACTTTTGTAAACTATGCTATGTTAATTTTATCTGATGTTACTTGCTTTACTCTATCGGTTTATTATGTGTCTAGTTTGATAAGACTGCCTGTCCAAGTGACTGATGTTGCAAGCATTAATGGCTGTTACTGGCTAGAATGATACCCATAGAATAGAACTGGGAAAATCATGGCAGCTTTGTTATGGAAAATATCCCATACCAAAATGAAGATCTCATGAGACATCTTGGAACATTGGTAGATAACGTCTTCTCCTTTGACCATCATATTGCAACAATGGTCAGGAAATCATTCTATCTAGCACAGCTGAACACATAATATATTTCCTCTAGGTCCAAAAAAGTCCTGATCCCTCTATAATGTGCATTGATCTGGCCTATCATACAATAAAATGCACAATTTAGTATGTATCTTACTAAACGTATCAGGCAGTTAGAGAGACCCTAAAGGATCCTAATATGAATGATCATAGGAATAAAGGATATGAGCTACCAAGAGAGCCTGAAGGCCTTGTCCCTGTCCTACAGACTGCTTAAACATGATTAAAAGTGGTTTGTGCCTTGCCTTCTTGGCTATTAGGGATCTGACAGTCCAAGGCCTCTTATTTTTCCACAAATCAAGCAGTCCTATGAACACTAGAACTAGAGATATGAACCTGCTTCAGGAAATAAATAAATCATGGTGGAAGCAGCAAATTTATCATGCAACAACCAACCATTTTTTGGAACATACATCCTTTCCAGGTCAAGCAATGTGACACACAATCTTCCTTCAAGAATGAAATAAACAATTGGAGAGGTATTCATAAATGCACCCCAGGTGTGACTGCCTTATTGCTTCATGAAAAAGGACATAAAATCTATGGATCAGTATTGGCGAGGTGTAAATGGTCATATAACCCAGTTACCTTGTACAGTCTATGCATCTGTTTACTAAATTGTCCTAATCGGCAGATGTCCACTGTCAAAAGAGGCGTGTAGGAGATTTTCTGCGTTTATGCTTTTCACTGAGTTGTTCTGCAAGTTGGAATAAAAGCACAACAGAACGCTTCATTTTCCCTGGATGTTTTTTTCATTTCATTTTACTGGTTATAGTTGTGGCTTAACCATAGGCTGCTGTTTCATTTGAGTTTACAGTCTTCATTTACATTCATATAAGACAGTAGAGATGTGTTAAGAGAGTGAAATCTGAAAAAGATCTGCTGCAGATTTACATATTGGAAATTTAGCATTCAAAATGGACAGAGACAAAATAAGCTCATCAAACATCCAAAATTTAGGATGCCTATTAAGATTTGCAAAAAATTTGGATTGCATCAATATTAGTACCTCCATTCACAACAATAATAAGACCAAAGTAAGAATTTGGACTGCAAGTATGGTACCATACAAGAAAAATATACGTCCAGAATTTAACAAGGGACTAGGACAACTTGCTAAATGAATCATTCTTTTTGGCTAAGATCATTTGAGGCAACTCTGGCCTTTATTAAGTTATAAGACAACATAAGTAACCTCATTCTGGTACAGAAGACAAATAATGATGACTTCTTCTTGCTAAAAATGTATCACATGGCTTAAATGTGAGAAGTGGAAATGAAAGGCTAGGTATATAACAAGTGTACCAGCAAAATATCCAGAACAGTCAGTTAGTGGTTGGAGTATGAGACAGTTTACCAAAATGTAAGAGGATTGTGCTATGAAAATCTACTTTCAAGGGAACATTAGAAACCATTATGGGAGGTAATGTTTATGAGATATGTAGAAGGTGTGCATGGTAGAAATTTGTTCTTTACCTTGTGTAATATATATGCATCTATGAGTTTCATCAGTTTTACTTTACCTGTCACCTGTGATCAGCAAATAATTTCCTAACACCGTCATTAGTCATGGGATCATAGGAGGTTACTAGGCTACAAACCTAGCATCTTTTACCCTTGTTTCCCTCACAGACCGAGAGAAATAGTCTATATTAGTGCCCAAATTTATGATCAGCATCGACTACCCCTATCCAAGAGAAGGACATATGTGAAACTGCCAGGGTGAATTTACAGTTTCCCATGCAATTGTCAAGGTTATACTTAAATACGGTCATTGAGGAACTTTGTTTAACTTGAATTGGGAATTGTTTCCAGAGGAGTGACAGCCTCTGGGAGACATATCTGTCTCTCCAGCAAGTCCTGTTTATGTTGTAGGCTAGGTTAAGGCCTCTAGAGTGAGTGACTCTTGTCCCATTAGATTTGCAGATGTGCAGCATTTCCATTAAGGCAGGGTCACTGCTCTGTAGGTCAGGCACAAGTTGCCTCTAACTGATCTATACAATACAGAGTATAGTGACAGTGCTTCAGTCTGTCCATGTAGGTCATGTGATGAAGGCCTTGTATTTTCTTGGTTAGAAACCTCTGAGGCCTCTCCACCTGCTGCAGGTGTCTGGTGAGGTACATACAGAAGGGAGCAATGCACTCTATTATTGGTCTGAAGAGGGATGAGTACAGAGAAGTTCTAACCTTCTTTGTTTTGGATGCTATTCCCTTACTCATGAGATGGGCAACATAGAAGGCCTTCCTCATCACTGTGGACACGTGATGATCGAAGTTAAGGCTGTTATCAACCTGCGTTCCTAAGTCTCTCACCACCGGGTTTGAACTTCGCGGGGTATTGTTAATGTTGTCATTTGCTGGGACTTCATCTTTATGTTAAGTTTGAGTTTGTGGCTTTGGCACAAATCATTTGTCTGTGTAAACCCTTTCTCTAGTACAGTGACATTGTTTTGGGTTTCAGTGATTGCACCCAAAGCGATGTCACTGTACTACACAAAAAGGGCTTACACAAAAAAGAAGAACTGCAATTTAGCAGATTCAAATCACTACTACAGTGCTGAAAGATAATTGCAGTAATATACTCAGGAAAACTATTTACTCATAAAGAAAAATTTAGTGTGCCATGTGCAGATCCTAATAGATCCCTGACCATAGAAAAACAGGCTCTAAGATCTTGGCTATGAAAGGCTGGTTTCAAAAACTGGACCAATGGCTAAGATAAGATCATCAGTACTGTTGGACAGGATTCATCATTAATAGAATCACAGGTCCATGATAAATTAATGAAAGTCACATCTGATATGTTCAGGGACAGATCACAAGATATGATTATTTTTAAAATAGTTATACTGGCATAGCTTGCAGCCTAATTGAATGATTTGGGCTCCAAATACAAGGAGTGATACAAAATTTTCTACCCTCCTTTTCTAAGTCAAGTAATGGTTTCAGTCCTCTACAGCACCCTTTCCCAACAAATAATTTAAACAGCAGTGGTGTCAGTACCTGCAGAGAAATAGATAAGAACCTCCAAGGAAAAGGGGAAAACCCTCAAAAAATCAAGGACTGCATTTCCAGTCAGCATGACTGCCAACCTATTCTAGCATCCCCCAACCCCTGACAATTTCTGCATATCCTTCAGACATTAACTGCCATTTTGGCATCAGATAGTCCCAGAGAAGTGAGTTCGAAAGGTGATCCAGTGAGGGTACTTATGGCAATGGCAATTATCCCCAATTCCTGAGAATTCCCTATTGGCCTAAAAAACAGATTTCTATGTTTTCTTCCATTTTGCACAACGTGACGTCCCAGGGAGTAATAGATCCAGTGATCTTTAACCTTTGAGGACCAAGGCTGTTATTCAAGGATTTTTCTGATCCCCACACTAGAAGGATCATGGAGGTCAGCGCTGCATCTCTCAGGTTCAACCTCCATCTCAAGATTCCCAAGTTCTCTTATTACTTCAGAATCCTTGATCATAACCCTAGCTTTCATGGTAAAGCTAGACCTAAAAGATGCCTATTAGCTCATTTATATTGCCAAACAGTTTAAGCACTGATTTAGATTTACTGTATCTGGCTTACATTATCAGTTATCTGTTTTATCCTTTGAATTCTCCACTACTCCAAGGGTATTTACAAAATGCCCAGTTCTAGTCATAGTCCATTGCAAACTCCAAGGCATACACATTTTCCCATATTTGGACAATTGTCAGATCTTTACAGACCTTTTTTCCAGCTTTAAAGTACCTCTAAAAACTGTCCAGAAACTTCTACTCAATGTGAGATTTCAAACCAAGTGGCAGAAGTCTTCTGTCATCCCCACACACAAAATAGTGCTCCTAAGATGTTTGTTGGACTCAACTGAGAGAAAACCTTTTCTTCATCCAAAGTAGAACTGTTTCTTCCTGAATTTCTCCAGCCTAAATCAAGAATCTACATTGAGTTTATCAATATTCTGGGATACATAGTATTGATAATTATTATGCTACCCTTTGTCAAACTACACATGAAGAAAAAGCAATGGTGCCTCTGATCAGTCTGCAGTCAACATCTACAATCTTTGACTTTTCAGATTCCATTTCAGGGATTTGTGGTGAGAGAAACTGGACTGTGGATAGATCGGATACTTGGTGTCCAGGGATTCCATTCTCTTCCACATCCTAACTGCAGTCAGTTGCAACAGACACTTCAGATCTGGTGTGAGAAGTGTTTTCAAAAGGCATAACAGTGAAATCTCTCTGAGGGATCCTACTTACAGAAAGAAACACATGCATGTCAGGAAGATGTTAGCTGTTATCAGTGCCTTGAAGGCCTTGAATCATCTCTGGACCTCAGGACATCTGCTACTATATACAGACAACAACACAGTCATGTAGTACATAAATAAACAAGAAGGTAGCAGATCCTACTCCATTCGAGACTGGTTATAATAGTCTAGGAGGTAGCAAGTCAGCTCAACCTAAACATTTGGACTTTATACATTTAGAGAAAAACCTTACTGCAGTCAGTAGGTTCATAGGTTCATAGGATGATACCAGGCTATTGGCCATGAGGCCCTTATAAGCCTAGCCAAGAATTTTGCCCATGTTCCCTCAAAGTCAGCACCTGCTTCCCCTGTCCAGCAGGGACACAGGTGGGATCCCAGGAGTGTATTTTCTGTTTCGCATCCAGTCGTCCAGGTTTCTCTTAAAGAGGGCTTGAGAGGTACTCTGCTTGACATGGAGAGACAGTCCATTCCACATATGGAGGGAGTCTTTGGGACACAAATTTATCCCACCAACAAGTCCTGATAATGTCACAGACCAGGTTAAGGCATTGTATGCAGGTTGTGTAGGTGGAGTCTGACTTACGGATATGCAGCAACTCCATCAAGGCTGGGTCTGAGATGGCCTTGTATGCCAGACACAGGTCACCTCTGAGTGGTCTGTATGAGACTGAGTAGAGGGACAGGGCTTTTAGCCTATCTGTATAGGATAGGTGTTTGAGACCCTGGATTTCCCTGATCAGGAACCTCTGTGGTCTCTCCATCTGCTGCATGTGCTTGGCAAGGTACATGCCAAAGGGGCCATTGTACTTGCTAATGTGTCTGATAAGGGAGGAGTACAGGGATGTTATGACCTCCTTGTTCCTGGATGAAATACCCTTATTTATGAGGTGGGCCATTTAGAAAGTATTCTGTACAATGGAGGCAATGTGGTGGTCAAAAGTCATGTTGTTATCAACCTGGGTCCCCAAGTCCCTTACAACTGACTGTGTGCTTAGTATATTGTCATTAATGTGATAATTAGTGGGGATGCCATTTTCCCCAAAGGGGATAATGATGCATTTCTTGGCATTCAGTTTGAGGCCATGCTTCTGGCACCAGTCATTAGTTTGGGTAAGGCCCTCTTGGAGGATGTTCACCTCACTAGGGGAATTTAAGACAGTGCCTAACTTGCAGTCATCTGCAAACTTGGTCAGCCACAAACCACTGGTTTTGGCTTGCACCTCAGAAAAGTATTTCCCAAACAGTACAGGCCCCAAGACCAATCCTTTGGGTGCACCACTCATTACGAGTCTAATACTAGAGGTGGCTTCCCGTATTTTGACCGAGTGGATTCTATCAGTAAGTCAGTTAGCTAACCATCTGGTAACATACAGGTTGATGAGAGTTCATCTACTATGCCTGAGTGGGAAATAGTGTCAAAGGCTTTGGCTAGGTCAAGGTAGGCGATGTGCACTGTCTTCCCCTTGTCCATGGATTTGGTGACTGTTTTGAAGAAATCAACCAAGTTTAACAGGCATGATCTCCCTTTGACAAAATCAAACTGTGTGAGGTCAAGCATTTGGAGGTTGCCAATGTCCTTGTTTATAAGGTCCATTATAATACGTTCCATGGCCTTGCAGATCAGGCTAGTCAGGCTGATGGGCCTATAATTGCCTGGGTCAGTGGATGCTACACCTTTGTGTAGAGGGCTGACAGTGGCTGTCCTCCATTCAGCTGGGACGAAGCCAGTGCTCAGGCTTTGGTTGAATAGGGTGCCTAATGGAGCTGAGAGCTCATGCCCGAGTTCATGTAGAATACAGTCAGGGATGTTATTGGGTCCCATGGAGACTGTATTGTTTGCCTTTGAGAGGGCATTAAAGACCTGCTCCCTGGTGATGAGGGGAGGGGGCAGGTGCTGGGGATGTCATAGTTTACTGATGGGAGGGGTGAAGTTTTCACTGAACCTGTCTGCCAGCTGGTTGGTTACATCTATGGCATTTGTGTATGTGGTGTTATTGACCACCAGTTTAGAGCAGATTTGGGTGTTACCTTTGAGACTGCAGACATATGTGAAGAAGGCCTTGTGATTGTCATTAGTGGATGTAGCCACTTTGGACTCAAAGTTAGCCTTAGAGGATTTCACCAGTGACCTTATTTGCTTGCTCAGACAAAGGAGAGATTGTTTCTAACTTGGCACCTGCTCCTTCTTGGTCCTGGACAACAATTTTTTTCCTTTTATTATAGTGCTTTTTATTGCTGATGTCCAGCATACAGGTTTACTGTTCCTTGAGGAAGATGATTTGGTCCTGTCAGGTATTACTGAGTCCATACAGCTATGTAGGTGCTCATATAGTTTTTTGGTGTAGACTTGGACATTAGTGTTAGTTCCAACTGAAGTGACGGTAGCTGTGAAGCTGCTTATACCTGCTCTGAGGAGATTGTAGTCAGTTTTGGAAAAGTTTTTTTGTTTGACCCTGACAAGGGGGGGGGGGTCAGGGGAGATGGTGATTTCAAAAATGATTGCTTTATGGTTGGATCTTACCAAGGAGGATGACACTGTAGGGGTGCTACAGTGACTACTCATGTTGGTTAGGACCAGGTCTAGGATAATTTCACCTCTTGTAGGGGTCTCTACCAGCTGATTCAATGCACTGGCATTGACAAAGTTGAGGAATCTCTCTGCATTCATGTTTGGGCTAGAATAGGTCTTCCAGTCTATGGTTGGGTACTTAAAGTCACCTAGGATCAGGGTAGAGATCAAGCTCTGGAGGACTGTGATAGATACCCTTACATTGAAAATTCATCCTGTTTTTTTTTTCAAGAACTGAACTGCATGTGGGGTGCAGCACAAATAGATCTATTTGCCTCCTTCCAGAGTAGGGAACAAAAGAAATTCTGTTCTAGAACTCCTTGAAGGAAGACCTGGAAGTCAGCTGCCTTTTCATTCCTATGGATAGGAATGCAATTGTATGCTTTTCTTCCTTCTACTAATTGCCACAGTTTTTTTTAAGAATCCAGAAGGACTCTCCAAATACTGTAGTGTTGACTCCATTTTGGTTAAGGCAGCAGTGTTTCCCCTTCTTTTCAATCTTGTCAAGTGGCAATTACCACATATTTCTCCACAGACCAGATTTACTCACATAAGATGGATGAGTTTGATACATATCATACATCTGCTGACTGCCTGTATGATACAATTTTGATGCCTTTTAGCCACCTTTTTTTCTGAGACATGCAGTAAGTACTTATGGAAGTGAGAATATCTGCTTGAGAATATCCAAGATACAAGGCTGACCTGTATGTCTAATCGTTTGTCATACTCTACTATAAAAGTACATTTGTGAGCCATTTCAGCTAGCCAGACCAAAGCTCCCCTCCCCCTCTTTCCAACAATCCTCAAGTAAATACATTTTTGAAAGGGGTTTTGCACATCTAACCACCTGCAAAACAGGTGGTTTCTTCTTAGGATCTCAGTTTTGTGCTTAAAATGCTTACAGAGTCCCCATTTGAACTAGCTCACCAAGGCAATTTGAGTTTTTAACACAGAACACTGTTTTACTTATTGCTGTCACATCTGCTAGGAGGCCGTCTGTGTTGCAGGCACTTATGATAAGTCAGCTCTCACAAAGACAGGGTTTCTTTGAGAACAAATCCTGTATTTATGCCTACAGCAGTTTCATAGTTTACTTTAAGCCAGACCATTAATCTCCCAGTTTTCTTTTCTGAACCTAGCAATAAAGGAGAAGGAATTCCTCACTCTCTGGATGTATACACACACAGTTCAGATACTACCTAGATAAAACTTAGTCTTTTAGGAAAGCTGACCTATGAAGGTAAGGAAAAAGGGCAATATGTTTCAAAGTTAACTATTTCTTCATCGTCTCATGCTATTTTATTATACTCACACCACAGCTAGCCACTTCAAGGCATGGTTAGAGTTTATTCAGAAAGGCACTGGTGTCTTCTGTGTTTTTCTGGAATGGGGTGGATTCTAGAAGCATTCTAGAGGCGGTATACATTCTTTAAAGAATATTACAAATTAGATTTCTTCTCCAGGTCCAGAACTGGCTTTATAAAAATTATTCTGCTGGGGTTCCTCGAGTCTTAAGTATTGATCTTCTCCCTGTTTTAGTACACCTTTCTAAGCTATGGTAATCTATCCACATAGCTTAGACTACTGTAATGGTGAACAATCTGAACACAGTGCAGATGTGCAAGTAAATATACCATAACTGTAGAAGTTCTAATGCATCTCAGTTGCAGTTGCCACATCTCCATCCAATCCCCTTTCTCCTTGTTGTTCTTCTTGATATGTTGCCAGGTTGTGGTTCCTTTTACCCTTTTGTATATAGTCAGAATGATAGGTTTCTTTGTTTATTAGCACATGCATTCCAGACTTTTGTATTCTTTCTAGGTAAAAAAAAAGTTCTGCAGCTTCCAGCATGCCTTGTATAGGAGTCCTTCACACACTCTGTGCAGGAGGAGTGATTGAAGAATTCCCAAAACTTTTGGATACTGGCCTGTGCAGATGGGGTAAATCCACATAGCTTATGTTATTACAATAGTTATTCATTAGAACATCCACTGTTTTGGATAGCTTACTTATGCAAATGTACTTTTTGGTGCATGATATGAAATTAGTTAGCTGCTGAGATGTAGCAGGTACAGTAAATATGAAGTGTTTAGCAGTGAATGCTACCTGGTGTTGTGCATGTTACAGTGTTTGTCATAGAATGGCTGCAGGTGCAGTTTATATGAAGGTGTTTAGTTTAGCAGTGACTAGTAAATAGCAAGTGCAGTACATATGAAATCATTTAGCATTGAAAAATTGCACTTATTGTGCATATGAAGGTGTTTAGCACTGAAAAGTGTTAGTTGCTGTGTGTATGAAGGACATTATCCATGAACAGTAGCAAGTTCAAAGTATATGAAGGTATTCAACAGTATATATTTGTAGGACTTATGGATATGAAGGGATTTTATGGTCTGTAGTTGCAGGCAGAATATATATGAAGGTATTTAAAGGTGAACAGTAGCAGTAGTGCTCATACGAATGTGTTTAATAGTGTTTGGTAGCATGGGTCATGCTTGTCCAGAAGATAACAATGAGTAGCGACAGGTCATGTTCTATCAGGCTGGTTAACACTGAGCAACAAGTGTTGTGAAGACAAAAGTGTTTCATAGCAAATACTAACAGGTATAGTATTTATGAAAGTATTTTGTAGTGAGTAATAGCTGGTATGCTGCAGCTAACAACATTTAACAGTAAATAGCAGGTGTTTTACATCAATTTCTACTACATGTGCACCAGTGAAGAAGTTTATCTGTGAGAGGTAGCAGGTACTGCACACAGGAAAGAGATTAACAGTGAGTAATAACAATTCTGCAGAAATGAAGGGATTTAACAGTTAGTAGTAGCAGGGGTTATGTATATAAGGGTTTTTAACCTTCAGTAAAAAATGGTGCTGTACATATAAAGATGTTTCCTAGCAAATGTTGTCATTTGTGATATTTATGAAGGTTTTGCAGTGAGTAACAGCTGATGGCCACAAGTTAATACATTTAGCAGTGAACAGTAACAGGCATTATGCCTATGAAGATGTTGTATAGTGAACAGCAGATGTGATGCTGATGGAGGCAAGCATACACCACATATGGATTATGACACTTAAGAATACACTTGTGATATCAAAATGAGTTTGGTGGTGGAGACCTCAGCTATTTAGTCCTAGAAGTTTTGTAAAATAACTGTTACATACTTTATATCAAGCAACATGACTGCACACTTTCAAGATAATAGCAGCACAGCAAGTTAGAGCTTAGAAGGAGGATAAAACCAAGCTCTAAGAAGTGGTACTGCAATAACCCTGCCAGATTGGCCTGCCTCAGTGCCATGGACATGTGAGCAAACCAGGTTCTACATTTCTTTGACTGACAGATATATAATTGTACACATACATATTTATATGCATCTATGCATCCACACTGTTACATGAAGTATTTGAAGCAGCAAAAGGTCATAGACATTCCCTGTCAATGATCACATAAAGTATGATCATTGTTTTTATGACGTCATTAAGGCAGACAAATAGAATGGTAAAATACAGTCATTCGTAGCAGACATCAAGGAATATGTTATTGTGGGCACCACAAACAAAACATTCAATTTTTCCAGTGCCATATGAAGCACTGCGTGCAGGGGAAATAGAACCTATCTTAGCTGCATGGGCCTAGCCATGCAATGTCATAGTCCTGCCACGAGACAGTGTAGCAGCCTATCCACTTGATGAGCAAAAGAAGTAGGACTAATGCACGAAACAACACCCATACCTCATAGGGAAGGTATTAATGCATGAACATCATGGCCCTCTGGTAATACAGCTAGTATGTCCAGCAAAGGTAATCCATAAACTGTGGATGAAAATGTTATCTATGTGATGTGCTTCTGTGCTGTGGTGTGCAAAGCAAGGCAGCCCCACCAGTCAAAATCAATAATGTCTGCTTTCCCAAGCTATGTAAAACATCAGTCATGTCAGAGATTTCATATCACAGATGTGTTGTATTGACTGTCAGCTGTACATCTAAGGGTCAATGGCCAGCTGCAGCAATGATATATGGGAATCCATCATGGCATCTGTTCACACAAGATCCAAATTGCCACTTATCATCCAGTCACTATTACGCAGGGCAGCTCCTTTTCCAGCACTGTATTGTAGGATATCTGTGTCATGTCAAGGAATTAATTGCAGCAATGTACCATGCCACAACTACCTCAGCAGCATGACCTTCTTCTTGTGGTGAAACAGTAGCAGGAAGAACATGAGCTTAGAAGATATTAGCCCACATCAGAGCCATATCCTTTTCAGAGCAGCACAATTACAATCAACAACAGAAACAACCCTATTCATGTTCCCAACTTGCTGGTCACTGATTGAAACACTATTATATATGCTGAGGAATTGTAGTATATCAAAATAGATACCCAGGTGACCACCAGCAGAAATATCAAGTGGACTATGCATGTCAGTCTGAGCTGCAAAGTCAGCAGCTGCTAAAGCAGTTATGAATGACTGTAAAGTGATTTCATTAACTCTATGTGTAAAGTTACAAAGAGCACAGCACTCTCCAGGCACTATTACTGACATTGATGCAGGGAACGCAGACAGCTGTCAACTGCCTTTCTGTAGCACTATACACATGTTACACATTTATGGACAAAAAGCAGTGTCAAGCAATGCAGCTGCGGTAGGCACAACAATATTAAATGATCAAGGACTGATACCTGTCAACTGTATATCTTCCCTTCTTTCAAACTGAATTGTCAGTACATAGATGGCAGCCAAAGAATGATGCTTTTCAGATGGCTTCACAACATAAAGGTCAACAAAGCCTGTGGATGGTCATTTCATGTGCTTGTCAGAGCAGCAGCAGGACAGCATGTGTTGCATAAACTATAAATATCAGTGTACAATACTCCAGTATAAAGGCTACACTGAATGCCACAGATGGCTATTTCTGGAAAAAGGGCCTAAAGGAAGTAATCATGTGGAACAAGTATTTGTGACTGTAGATGTCTATGCCCTACCACTTTCAGCCTTTATGCACATGGCCTTCGCCTTCTTCCTTACCACACGTTTATGTTTATATACCTAGTACATTCACTGGGGAGGCATCTGTGCTGACCCAGCACATTCACCTTCTTGACTAGTTATGCCCATTGATAGTTATCCTATACTTAGTTATCACCCTAGTTTATTAGCAACATCTGGTAGTATGTTTAGAAGTTAATAGTTCTTCTGTTTAGTAATATTCACCTTTGAGTAACATTCTGTCATCACCAGCTGCAATGCAGTTATTACATTTCATAGGTTATGGATCACTTTACCTTCTTCCTTGCATCAACTCTAAACCTTTTTTTTTCAACTTTGTAATCTACCAAAGACAAGAAAGTTCTAGAAATAATAAGATTTAACTAAGGTTCTCTGCAAATGTAAATGTAATGCATACTGCTTCGTGGCCATGGCCTAATAAGATCACAATTACTTACTAGGCTAATGACCCTTAAAGGCCTTTTTAAGCTTAGCCATGCTTCCCAAATGCATTTGACAGGTTTTCATACCACTTTTTTTATTAATGTATAGCTTGGGTATGGGTGATCAAGCATTTACAAGGTTCCTCTTTTTAATAGGGACATGGGTGGCAGACCAGAGGTAAACTTACGATTTCTCATTCACTGATCTGAGTTGCACTTCAGTAGGTGCAGGGAGCAACTCTGCTTCTCAAGGTTGGAAGCCTGCTGCACAGAAAGGATAGTCTGAGACACATACTTAATCCACGAACATGTCATATTTCTGTTGCAGATGAGGTTTAGGTCCCTAGACTGGGAATTTCTAATGACATTTGTTTTGCAGATGTGCAACAGGTCCATAAGTGGTGAAAAAGAGGATGCTTTGAAGAACAGGCATAGATCACCTCTTAGCAGTCTGTAGGAGACAGAGTACAAGGAAAAGATTTTTAGGTTGTTTGCATAGGACATGTTTTCTCCACCATGTATTCTTTTGTGAGGCACCTCTGTGGACACTCCATTTGTTGCATATGCCTGGTCAGTTACATACCGAAGGTGACATTGTATTCAATGACTGATCTAATGCAGGACAAATACAATGGAACAATAACATATTTGGACCTATATGTAATACTCCTGCTTATAAGTTGCACAACATAAAATTATTTCATTACTATAGCAGACACGAATGGTCAAAGACCAAATCTCTGTCTACATGCATCATATTTTAGGGTGCATTATCAATGCAATTTCCAGTGGTGGTTGACGTTCCAAAATATATTATTATGTACTTTTTGGCATAGAGTTTTTTACCATGCCTCTAGTACCAGTTACTAGTCTGTGTCAGGCTTCCGTAGTGGATGTTTGAGTCTTTGGTAGATTATATGACTGCACCTGGTTTACATTTGTCTGTAAATGTAGCCAACCAGAGGCCTTTAACATTGGCCTTGACTTTAGAAAAGTAGATGCCAAAAAGGAGTGATGCCAGGACCAAGCCCTGGGGTACTGTGCTAGTGACTGGTCTTTTTATGGAGGTAGGCTCACATTTCCTGACTTCTTGTGTCATATCTTTTAGCCAGCTGGCTATACAACAGTTGACAAAGGGGATTATACCTAAGTTTATGAGCTTGTCTGCAATGTCTGAGTGAGGTATTGTGTTGAATGCATTGGCCATGTCAAAGTAGACATAACACACCGTTTTGCCTTCATCTATTGCTTAGGTGACCTTCTCGAAAAGTTCCACCAAGTTGAGAAGGCATGACCTACCCTTGACTTAACCAGACAGGGACAGCTCCAATATTTGAAGGCTTTCTCTCTAATTATTTATCATGTCCATGATTATTTTTTCCATGGCCTTACATATGAGGCTAGCTACACTTATAGGTTGGCAGTGTCCTGTGTCCACTGATGATCCATCCTTGTGTAGAGGGATAACAGTTGTAGTTCTCCATTTGCTTGGCCCAAATGCTGTTTGGAGGCTACAATTGAATAGTATTTCTAGTGGCCCCAGTAAGTCATGTTTCATGGCATTAAGGAGGCATAAAGGAATACTGTCAGGTCCTACAGATGCAGTATTTTTGGCCTCGGAGAGTGCATTGAGGACTTGTTCTCTAGTGGTAGCTGAGGGCTATGGTTTAGGCTATTTTTTGAGAGGTGTCTGGGGGCAAAAGCAAGGAAAAATTGGAGTTGACTTGCTATATCCTCTGGCTCAGTACAGGTGTTTCCATTTGCAACTAGTTCAACACATCTGTGATAGCACTGAGATTAACCACCTACTGTCTTCTTTTGTAAACTGCAGGCTAACGTCAGCATATTTTTAAAAGCAGTAAAGGTTGTTATTGTATGTACCATCTCAAATTTAACAGTTTTCCTAAGATAAGCAACAGTCTTACTATACAGAGCTATTTCATTCCTAAACTGAAAGAACTTAATGAGTAATTGACTATTGTTTTGGACATAATGAATTTTAAATCTAATTTGACAGAATTCTGAGGAAGCAGCAATAAAATATTTCCTGTGATGGATTTTTTTCCTTCATCTTGTGTAACTCATCTCTTCTAACTAAGCTGTTTACCATCTTGGTATGCCCTTTCTTGAAGTATAATTTGTATTTTCGTTCATACTCAAGAAAAGGTATTAAAAGTCTGGAATCTATTCAGAAGAAAACCAAACACATCTGTTGCATGACTCGGATCTGTAATACGTTAACAGACTACAGTCCCTTATCCTTATAATTTGAAATCTACAGAATCCTTAGAAGTAAATTTATTTTAATGTTCTAAAATTTCACAGTGAGGAATTCATTGCTATATAATGAGTGCATCACATTTTACTCAAGTTTGTTTTATCAGCAATGACTGATAGGTTCATAGGTTTATAGGTTCATACAAGGTTAATAGGCCAATGGCCTTAAATCCCTTACAAACATAGCCATATTTATCCCAAGCTGCCCTAATTGTCAGTGGTTAGGTGAGCAAAGTTCACAGAGATAAGAGACTATAGTAATTAATACTGATTGCCACTGTCCATGAGGGACATGGGCGCCACCTCAGGAGCTATAAATTCTGTGCATGGTGGAACCCAACAACAAGATGAGATACATATTTTTATTGCTCAGCCTATTCTGCAAGTATGAAATAACATATTTTGCAGTTATAAACAGTGGATAGCCTAGATCACGCTTTAATAAACTACAACAGCGACAACATTAGCAGGTTCCTAAGATGTCTTTAATTCTATAAATTCATTAACACTCTCAGAAAATTATAAATAATATCACATACCTGCCAAAGCTGTATGTCCTGAAGTTTTGCACAAGAGCCATTAATGAATGGCCCATTATATTGTTTACATGTGATTAACTTGGATAAACCATGAGCGAAGGCATACACTGCCACATATCCATGATACGTGTAGCTCAGATCATTTAATTCCAATAACTCTGTGTAAGTGTCCTTGAATTGTTCAAGACCAGTGCATGGCAATTTTCCTACTTTTGTGTCCTTAGAAGGTACTGCAGTTGAACTATTATACATTAGCCAGCTGCAGTCAAATGCCTTCTCCCACAGCAGCTTGATAAAAATGTCATCTGGGTGTGTGGTTGGGTGCATTCTGTAAACAAACTCACTAAAGCCAGGCATGCCACCTGTTACGGGTACCATCGCAAGGGCACCATTAAGCAACCTCTTCTCCTCAGTAGTCCACAATCCTGGTGAAAAAAGGAAAGTTGCAGCAAAGACCAGAACTTTTCCTGACACATTTTGCTCGTAAAAGGCACTCAAGAGTGGTTTTGTATGCAGTTCACTACTATATATAATTATGACAACAGCAGATGACTTGTTTATTAGTTTTGCAATCATAGTAAATTTTTCACTAGAGTAGAGTGCATGAATTTTTTCAGTAAAGGCAAAACATGCACCATTTTTGAGAATCTCATTTTTCAGAGCTTGGCCTCCAGTTTCTCCAGCATTATTATCTGACACTAACAGGCCTATCCATGTCCACCCTAAATACTTTAGTAACTGTGCCAAGGTATATGACTGGAACTGGATGTTAGGTATTGTGCGTAAAAAGGAAGAAAAGTACTGCTTGTCATTGATGATGGTCAGCTCTGACCTATGGTTGATCTGAAAAAAGAAAAGATATTTATTAAAGAATATTTTTTCATTCATTCTTAACATAGTCAAAGTATACAATTATCTGCTGAGGTTAAATCAAGGTTGGAAAGACTGACATATATGTCTTGATTGCTATGTGACATTTCTTTCTCTTTCCTTGTCCCATTCAGCTTTACAGTTATCCTTCTCATCTAGGGGACGCTACAGGCTATATCCAAGATATGTCACTGAAAAAGACTGAGGACTGCTAGGGAATATGCTTAGTGAGTATTGTGACCTAGTGGCTTAGGAGATACTCACATTTTATACCCTAAGATCATAGAAAGGTTATTCCACTGAGTATTGCATCTTGCATTGCATTAATGACACCAACATTTTCATTTCACATTTTCAAACTGACACTTTTCCCTTCTTTCATATCTGGAAGATTTGTTGCAGATATGTCAAAGTACTTTTTTTTTGCATGCTGGCTTCAGCCATTTAATTCATATTTCATAGCTCAGTACTAGACACGCTGCCCTTACAGGCTGTTTTAAGCCTAGCCAATTTTGTTTCAATGGGAGAATCAACATCTGTACCTTCTGTCTGGGAAGTAAACACCTTAAGCATTATGCCAACCTCCAACCCTCAATATATAGATATACAGCCCTGATTAATGTCTAGGCTATCAGGAATAGTACACATAAGATTTGAGTGCAAGTGCTGTAGTTACCAGACATTTCAACATATCAAGCTTTTTCTACTTGTCTTTCAAACCTAGGCTACATCACTCCCTAGCAGTTTCCCAAGCGGCAGTGTTAACATATAAGTTAGTGATAAGCTAAGACAGTTAATGTAATATAACCAGCAAATGAAATGAATAAGAGATTATTTATTGTGATGATGGTGCATGTTTATTAATGTCTTCACTGCATCATCATAATTAAGCTAGTTTAAATATAAAACAGACATTTTTTTGAATTTACAAAAAAGTGTCTGTTTAGTAATTTCACTAGACACCAGACGCAGTCCTGTTCTATAATGTCATTAGTGATACTGACTAGACCATCTAGCCCTTCAGCTAGTTTAGCTGCAGCTCTCTGGAATACCATTAGCGATGATGATAGTTCAAAAAGGAAATTCAGAAATCTGTACCTGCAAAAATGTATTGAATGTCCACAACTTAAAACTGGCTTCATCTAACTTAACTTCCCGGAATCATTCATTACCAATCAAGTGCAGAGACAAACTTAGTGTTAGGTATTGTTATTACTGGTTCTTCTATTGTCTGAATCAGATGGTATTCAGTTTTGTTCCATTTAGGGTTTTTTGGATGCATGCGTATTCTTAATGTGTTTTGCTTCATAAATATTATTTATTTATTTATTTACTGACATTTGTTTAACGGGAAAGTCCAAATGGGACAGGAGCCCATTTTCATCAGAGGACTGGGGAGAAAAGCTCCACAAACACATTATGATTACACATTATTTTACAAGAATTTACAGAAATTACAGTACAATACAGTACAATATAACAAAATGAGAAACAGACCAATAAATTGTAGGACGTTACAATATCAGAGAGAAAAACAGAGCAATTTGCAAGATACACACGCGCACACACACACACACACACACACACACACACACACACACACACACACATACACACACACACTTTTTTGTAAATATTGAAATAGGTTGAAAGTTAAGAAAAGAAAAGATCACTAGAGGGGTAGTGTTAGGTTGAAAGAATTAATAAAGGGAAAGAAAAATCACTAGTGTGGTAGTTTTAAAGGGGTGAGGGATTAGAATGATAGTTAAGGTTAGTGAGATTTATAATGAGAACAGAGTTGTTTAAAGTAACTTATAGATCAAAAAGAGTTTCCTACTGGTTTTGATGGGTAAAGATTGGGGTAAGCTAGAGGAAGGCTCAAGGAGAGTAGGATGTTTACCTCTTTGGATAGATGCAGGGGCAGGTTTTAGTATTTAGTAGGTAGTTCTTTAGGGTGAGTTTAAATATGTTTAAGCAGCTAATGGTGTTTATGCTGGTTGGAAGTGAGTTCCATAGTTTTAGCAACAGTCTATGAGTAAAGGCAGTATCCGGCTTTTTTGTTTGGTACATGAACAGTTATGAGTTGTTTATTTTCAGAACAAAGGGTACAGGTTGGGGCTATAGGGTATTAAAATGTTCTTAAGGGCAGGGCAGTCATTTGAATTGTAGACAATTTTATGTGCTATGGACAGTTGAATGAAGGTAAGGTGATGTGGAAATTCCCGTCAGTTTAATTCTTTTAAGGCTTGGCAGTGATGTGAGCGGTATGAGCTACCTATAGCAAATTTGGCAATTTTATGGTAGCAGGACTGGAGCTTATTTTGTAGAGATGAGTACAGGCTAATAAAAATGGGAACCCCATATAATAGGGAGGGAAGCAAGTAAGTATTGGCGAGAGCTTTTTTGGTGGTGCTGTCCATGAAATGCTTATGTCTGTATAGGGCTCATAATTTGCAATGTTTTTTTAATGGCGTTACCAATACAGTGTTCAAATGTAAGTTTATTGTCATTGGTAATACCTAATAGTTCAGCATGGAATACAATTTCAATTTCTGTGTTGCTTTGGGAGAAAATATGAAAGTGAGAGTCAGGTGATAGGGGTTTTGCTGCAAAGAGTAGAAGCTTCATTTTTTGGCATTAAGGAGTAGTTGTTATTCGGTTAGCTAGGCTTCAATTGCAGTGAAGGTATCTTGGGTTATTTGTTGGAGGTGTTGGCGGTTATTTGAGGAGGAGTTGATGGTAGCATCATCTGCATATTGGATAATAGAGCTAAGAGTACAAGCATTGTGAAGGTTGTTGGTAAATATGTTAAAGAGTAAAGGTCCAAGTATGGACCCTTGTAGTACTCCAGTTTGATTGGTTTGGTATTCTCATAGGATATTTTGCCATTTTGCACATTGTGGCCTGTTAGTGAGGTAGCTGTTAAACCATTGGTGTGTGGGTGGTTGGGGTGCAGCCAATATTAGAAAGGTGTTGTATATGTTTTTTGTGTGATACTGTATTGAAAACCTTCAACAGTTCTAGTAGTAGTACAGAAGTAATATTACCAAAGTCAATGGATCTCTGTACAGTATCCATGAAAGAGATAAGTGCAATGCTTGTGCTGTGTGTTTAAATATTCATGTTAGAAGCCTTTGCAAATGCAATTCTTGAATGTCTACACATTTTATAGGAGTTTTTCAATACTATCAGATTTACAGCCTTAAATATTACTGTACAGATGGTATAGTCATTTTCCATTAGTTTTCTGCTTCTGTAAAACATGAACTATTCTAATCATACCAAGCACTTTACAATCATCATGCTCAAAATACTGTATTGATTTAACTAAGCCTGCAACAACACAACTTTAATAATACCCTGTATGTTTTGCTATTGTATGCACAACCTTAGCAGTCTTGATGCAATGGTCTAATTTGCGCAACAAATAAGCCAAACAAATCATCATGCAGAATCAGCAGCAAACTGTTTGAATTCAGTGCTTGGAATGTAGATTCAGAGTACTGAATTCAGTTTCTGTACCTGAGTTAAACACCAAGTATACACCCATAACATCAGCTTTTCTGTTCAGCATTTATCTTTGCTAAGTTTTAGCTGGAGTTCTTGTCTGGCTTGCTTGCTGTACTTTGTCTGAATATTGTTGATCTTTGTCTGCATTTTATTTTGAAGTTTTTCATTTAAGGTTTGGTTACTTCTATTTTTTATCTTTTTCTTATATTGCATTTATTTTGTTTTAAGTTTTCTGTTCTGTTGGAGTTTTAAGAGGTCTTGGCTGGGGTCAGTTAGAAAAGTTAGCAAAAGGATTCCTTTGCAAACAGTGAATAGCATCAGCTAATTAGTGGGAGAGGCTGAGAAATAGCATTTCTCATTTAGCTTGAATTATTTGGAGGCATCTCTAGTTAGCTGGGGTGCTTGTTTAGTTTGCTTGCTGTACTCTGCCTGGATATTGCTGCTCTCTGTCTGCATTTCATTTTCCTACCCACCCGCACAACTGTTGTATTCTTAAACTTGGTGGCTTCTGAATTGCTCATCCCTACTATAAATCTGATTTTGGACACTCCTCCCAGTCCCATCTCATCAGCTCATTCTACTGAGTATGGATCATTTGGGAATGCCCACTCCTATAGTTTCTTAACTCTGAATTATCTTCTGTTTCCTCCCTTCCCACTTAACTTAAAAAACTGCACTTTATTCAGCTGCTTTTACTGTATCTGTGTTTCTTCCTACTTTATTACTTTATTTTGCTTTTGCTGCTTGTTCTTAAACATGTTCAATTGCATTTATTCTGCTGAATTTATTACTGCTTATTAGTAGCCTGATTAAATTGTAACTGTTATTCTAAGCCTCTTAGTTTTGGTTTAAGCATTTGGGCTTCAGGCCAGTTGTTTTAAATTAAGATGGTTTGTAGTTTACACTCATGTGGTAGGAGAGTATAGCCTCTGCCCTTCTGAGCAGGGAACTGGTGTTGAAGGCTTATTGTGGCCATTTTTTCTAAGTGTCTTTGTTTTGGTTTAAGCACTTGGGTTCCAAACAAGTTATTTTACATTAGGAAGAATTGTGATCTAAACTCTTGTGGCAAGAGAGGATAGCCTACATCCTTCTAAGCTGGGAATTGCTGGCAGAAAGCCTATTGTGTCTGTTATTCTGAAAGTACCTTAGTTTTGGTTTAAGCACTTGGGCTCCAAACTAGTTATTTTACCTTAGGAAGGTTTTTGGTCTAGACTTTTGTGGCAGGAGAATGTAGCCTGTACCATTCTAAGCTGGGAATTGCTGGGGAAGGCTTATTGTGCCTGTTATTCTAAGTGTCTTTGTCCTGGTTTAAGCACTTGAATTCCAGACCAGTTATTTCACACTAAGAAGGTTTGTGATCTACACTCTTGTGGGAGTATTCTACTGAATTGCTGTTTTGTTTAAACTGTTTTTGCTGTTGTGACTGTGATTTTCTGCACTTTGAAAGTCTAGTACTTCTGCATTTAATAGCATAGGCTGGAATCAGGCTTGCTAAATCTAGACCATTTGGTATCATTCGAGCACTAAAACCAGCCATCTTATATTAAGAAGGTCCCCTGTACCCTTGTGGCAGACTTGTGCAGCCAAGGACCCATCTAAGTTGGGGACTGCTGGAGTAAGTCTCAGCCTTGGGCTTTCCTTTTGGTTACTTTGTTTAAAATCATTTAACTTTGCTTGTATTTAATAGTTGCATTTGCGTGGGTTTCCGCTCAGTTTACTAGAGCTGCTCAGAGAATGATGACTTTAGCCAGAGATCTAGAGTGAACTGGAACTAAATCCAAGGCATCAGTTGAAATCTGCTGAAAAAAAAAGTATTTGTAAAGCCTACATTGCACTTTGAGAACAGTATTCTACTGAATTGCTGCTTTACTTAAACTGTTCTTTTGCTTTTGTGATTGTGATTTTTTGCACTTTGAATTTCTAGCACTTCTGCATTTTATAGCAGAGACTAGATGAATAGTTGCTGAATCTAGACTTCAGCACTAAAATTAGCCATCTTACATTAAGAGGTGTGCAGTCTAGGACCCACCTGAGTTGGGGATTGCTGGAATAAAACTACATGACCCCTCCTCTAGACAGAACTCTACTAACGAATTCTCCCTTAAACCAATTCCTACCAGCTACATTAAATCTCTACTGCACAAACTAAAACCCTGTTCTAGATCTGCTGACAATATACCTTCCTACTTCCTTCAGATAGCAGCTGACTCTCAAGCCCTCCCAATCTCTATATTGATAAACTGTTCTATCTCCAAATCAAATGTTTCCTCTATCTGGAAAGAATTCTATATCCTACCCATACACAAAGGGGGTAACACCACAGAAATCTCTAATTTCAGGCCTATTGCTATCATCTCGCCCCTATCAAAAATACTGGAAAAATGCATACATAAGCAAGTCATGGAACACTTACTACAAGAAAATCTGCTCACTCCCACAAAACACGACTTTCGTCCAAAACATAGCACAACCACTGCCCTCCTATCCTTTATCAACATTATCTCTCTAATCAGAGGTAACAAGAAACTAGTGCCATGATTATTCCTAGATGTCTTCAAAGCATCCAATACAGTCTGTCACCCGTTTCTCCTGGACAAAATCACTAACCTTAAGTTCTCCACCTCTACCATTGCCTGGTTTACTAGTTACCTCAGAGATTGGCTACAATCAGTTAAATGGCTCTCTGCTCTCTTAGCTCCTCTCCCTATCAAAATGGGTGTTACCAGGGTTCTGTTCTTGGTCCTCTACTTTTCAATATCTTTACTAATCTGCCCCATACCTCTTTTCCTCAGTCATCCCTTATACTATATGCTGATGATTCTATAGTCATCACAACTGCAGACACTCCTCTCTTATTTATACTCAATTACTCAGGCATCATTCAACTATGTTAAAACATGGCTCTCTAACAACCAGCTAATTGTGAATCATAAAAAGACTAAACATTTACATTTTCTTCCAAAAAAATCTAAATAGGCTTAAACCCACTTTTGCTATCCATTCTCTAAATAAAACTCTTATCATAGCTAAACCCAACACAAAACTTCTGGGGGTCATGATAGTTGACCAACTGAATTTTGACTTACATGTCAACACTTGCATTACGAAAACCCATCAAAAACTTGGCCTCTTATACAGAAATAAAAAGTTCCTCTCTAACAAAGCTAAAGTCTCCCTTTCTCACACCTATCTCCTACCAAGATTATTGCACAGCTCTGAAATCCCTACTATCCTCCAAATCTCTCTTAACTAAGCTTGAAACTACCTATAACAAAGTGGCCAGATTTGCTACAAATCAAAGCTATAGATATCATCACTGTCTTTCTTTAAAACACTTAAATTGGTTAGAATTTCCCCGCCTGTTACTCCTCTCTCAGCTTCAGCTTATTAGCTCTACCTTGTACCAATCATCTTTCTGTCTGAACTTGTTCCCTCTAATTTCCCCTCAACATTCCTTTTAGGACTCTCCATACCTCAGACTAAGATCTACTACAAATCTATAAACCCAAGAGCAAAATTGGTCAAAACCTCTTCAGCTATTACCCTTCCATTTCTTGGAACAAACTCCCATTGGAAATCAGAACACAACGCAAATAATTCAAATCAGCTACCAGAGACTAACTAAAAAGTTACTGGTCATGCCACTGTACTCACCCTCCATAACCTGTCTTCCTCTCTTATGTAGCTTGCCCTCTCCCCTAATCAGTAATTGTTCTGTTATCTGATAGCTCTCTTAGTCAATTTTAAATGCTTCTACTTATATACTACCTGTCAAATCCTCCTTAACTCCAACTAGACTGGCTCTACTTATTAACTCTGCATGTTGTACTCATGCACGCTGTATGTTAAATGACTAACTTAATGCTCTGGAAATAATTTCTATGCTGTTACTGTATCATCTTGAAAATGTTTGTTGTTACTATATATGCTTTGACTCTATCAACTTTGAAAATGTTTATTGTTTGCATATACTTACTATTTTTCACTTACAATTTTATTGTAATTTTGTGGAGCTTTTCTCCCTGGGCCTCCACTGAAAAAGGGCTATCAGCTCAGCTGGACAAACCAGTCAACAAAATGAAAATAAAATACATAATAAATAAATAAGGTTCAGTTTTGGGCATTCTCATTGATTACTTTGTTTTAAGATCGTTTAACTTCACTTGTATTTATGCCTTGCATTTGCACATAGCTGTGCATCACTCAGTGGGGCTTAGCAGAACTGTGTATAACCATGCATAGAAGCAAACACCTAGAAAGATAATTTTCCCTAGATATCTGCTTGGGAAACTTGCTAAGATCTCTTGCTTCACTTTTCACAGCACAGTTGCACACTGCTGCCCTGAGAGCAACTCAGTTGTGCACTGTGAAGCATTGACACAGGTTTCTACCCTTAGGCCTCCATAGAATTTTGTTTTTCTTACAGCAATCCCTGGTCCATCTAGCCCACTCCCCATTAGTTACTACAGTATATACCTGCCATACTGGATGGACAGTTTCCCACCAATTATCCAGCCAACCTGATTGACATGGGCAACAAACTAATCAAACAGGTTGTTAGCACACACACTTCACCTCTTGCACATAACAAGCTCATAACACATAAACCCACATACAGGGAGGTACTTGCTAGATGCTTACCTAAAGATCAAAGACCTCCCAAGTGCAAACTAACTTACTGACCATACTACAGGCCCAACATAATCCAATACACATAATACGAACAACAGTCCCCCAGATTCTCAAAAGCTTGCACAGCGTGCATGATTAGTGTAAGATGAAATTTTGCCAATATGGCGGCCGAGCGATCCACGTACATGCACGTCTGACATGCGCAAGCACTGTAGCAGTAGTGCTGCATGTCCCCAGCCCCTGTATGCAAATCACCTCATTTGCAGGTGAAAACCATGCAAATGAGGTAAATTTGCCATCCAGGAAGCAGGAATCAGGGCGTGCAGAACTAGCGTAATATGCAGAAATGTACTCGGTTAGTAACCGAGTACTGTACTGCAAACTCCAAAACAGACTATGACAGCTCCAAATAGAGACTGCATAGCATTGAGGAAGCATGCCAATGGTCAAGTAGAAGGCCACTGGCATTGCAAACAATGCCAAATGTACAAAATACAACTTTTATGATATGTCTGCCGATCACATCCGTTGAAGCATAGGGCAGCAGCGTGCAAACAGGACCGGTGGGGAAATAAGAAAATAAACCTAAAACAAACAGTCTAACTAAAATCAGTATTTCACCATGCAAGTCAGTGGCAGGCAAAAGACAACCTTGCCAATGAGTAGTGGTTGCTAAGGGGAGAGGCACAGTGTGACACATGTAACTATGCATTAGCAGACAATTCTATGCAAATGAGGGGAAGAATAGTGAATCCCGGTTTTCCCCAGCATGTGAGGCAGGTCTCAACAATGTATGAGTATGAATAGCTGAGTGCAAGACTAGGAGGTAGGTGACATCATTTGTGGTAGTGTCAGGCATACTGTCAGTGGATTGGAGCCCTGTGGCTCAGGGTTGTATCCAGCTTAGCACAGCAAAGTCAGGAGGTGTGTCTAAATCTGGCCAGAACGTATGACAAAGTGTACGCGGGTGTGCGTGCCGTGCAACGGGATCTACAGGAAGATAAAGGAAGTGAACCCAGGAAATACCAGCAGTGTGCACATTGCAGTACACCAATTGCGCAGCACGCCCCCAGGATGAATCAGAAGGGCAATGGTAAGGGAAAGCAGCTGTAGGAAGTTAATCAAGGGGTACTAGGTTCGCTGCCAGGTGAAATGTATCGGAACCAGCCAATTACACAGGCAGCAGACCAGCCCAGCCCAGAACGCCACTATAAACTATGCAAACACCTACCCCTCTGTTTTTTCCCACACCCTACACCACCGGTGTAAATAAGTGGGGAACTTTTAACACTCACACCAGAAAAATGTTAGGGGCTGCAATAGCTATCATAGAACTTGTGGAAGAGGCTGAGGGTGGCGAGGATGGGAATGCTGCCGGCCAACCGACAGTGAGGAGATGGAAAGAGTGTACAGACCCAAGGTAACCTACCAAGGGCTACATGAGCTGGAGATAGTGGAGCACTACAGGGTGGACAGGGACTTCCTACAGCAGATTGTTGAGCTGTACCGGCCATGCCTGACACACAGAACTAACAGAGGGGAACCCATCCCAGTGGAAACAAAGGTATGTGTAGGCCTAAGAATACTAGCTTCAGGTACCTTCCAAAGGCCAACTGGGGATATGATGTGGATCTCACAGGCATCAGCATCCAGGGTACTCCACCAGTTCCTGGATGCCATGGCAGCACATGTTGGTGAGCACTTATATTTCCCCCTCACCCGTGAGGTGTTGGCTAGCAGTATGCATCTCTTCCACCAAATAACAGAATACCCTGAGGTAGTGGGTGCAATAGACTGCATGCGCATACACATCAAAGCACCACCCGGTGAGCAGGTTAGGGTCTACATCAACCGCAAGGGCTTCCCCTCCATCAACTGCCAGATCATGTGCGATGCCCAGGGCATAATTTGGAACGTGTGTGCTGGCTGCCCTGGAAGTTATCATGATTCCCACATCTGGCATCTGATGCAGTTGTACCAGACATTTGCCAATGGGGACATCCCACATGGTAACCTAGTGGGGGATGCTGGATACGCACTGGAGCCGTGACTGATGACACCCATCAGAAATGCACACACCCAAACAAGAACTCCATAATGAGGCACACGCACAAACAAGAATCATAATAGAGTGTGTGTTTGGGATGCTCAAGTCATGGTTCCAGTGCCTGGACACATCCGGTGGAGCCTTGCAGTACTCACCAACTACATGTACCCAAATCATCCTTATATGTGCCATGCTACACAATATGATCCTGCGGAAACAGCTGCAGCAAGAGCAGCAAGGAGCAGGGTCATATAGCCCCCCACCAATTCCAAGGCCTGCACAGGCACAGAGTGACTCGGAGGAGAAACAACCTGAGCCTGCCCCAGTATGCAGAAGGAGGCATGCCCAGTATACCCTGGCCCTGGCAAAGAGGCAACGTATAGCACATACACTGACACGGGAGGGACCCAGGGAATAGCACCTCTCTCTGACTCTCACATACAATAAAAGAGATGCCAAACATTACACTACCTGTGCCTAACCATGCGTAGACAGTGTACTACATGCATCCAACATAGGCAGCCCTGCAGCACCACCCATAATACTGGGACACCCACAAGATAAGGGATTCACACATGCCAGTCAGGATGGGGGGGGTCACATACCCAACAACAGTCACAGCCAGCAGGACAGATGTAGATGAACACAAACAAATGCCGTACTATGGCTTCTGAATGAGGGGTATAGGTGACCCCCACCCAGGCCTACATGGACAGACTACAGCAGGCCAGGTAGTGGGATGTCAGTTGTGATGGCTAGGAAGTCAGAAACAAATGTGTATGCAATCAAAAGATAAGAACGGAAGTACACCGGTATGGCGTAACCAGCATGATGAGTAAGACTACTGACTGAATCAGACTATAGTACATACCAGTATAGTCTTAGCAAATGTGTACAACTGTCAGGTGTGCCCCCCATCCCACATAGAACTACAGTAACAGTCAGGTGCGCCCCCCCATACCCTGTGTAGAAACATAGAAATAGTCAGGTGTACTCCCCACTATGCAGACATGTTGCAACAGTCAATTCCAAATGATCGGTGGATACCCTGCAGACACAGCATGCTACCTGTCGGTGTAAAACACAAAGGTCAGATGTGCAGTACAAACCACCGGACATGCTCCACACGTGCATAACATATGGTTTTACTGGGCATGCATACACACTTAGAGAAATGAAGGCAATGACAGTCATCATCATACTGAAAGGTCATACTGGGCATGCTCACACACAAACACATGAAGGCCATGTATGCAAACACCAGTGGACCAGACATATCCAGCAGTTGCAATAGTTACTGCAGACACATGTCAGTATGCACCACTCATGCCTTGCACACACAGTGGATAGGAATACAGACATATATGTAAGGACAACACACCATAATACACCAAAGGTAGATGGATATAGATGTGTGGAAGGGGGTGACCATGACAAGAATCCATCCACGCCTGTCCCACCAAGCACACAGCCAAAGGGCCCCAAACATATCAGTTGCAGATGTCACACACTGCAGTTACTAGTGACCAGTACCTGTCAGCACCACAGACTATGTGGTTCACGTGCCAGCTGCACAACATGCTGTACAAGGACATAGTCAGCTAGTTTCCCTAAACATGCACCTGTGACATATGACCCTGTGTGTGGCCACCTGTGGCATGTCACCCCTACATGAATGGTGTATGGGCCATGCATACACTGGCCGCCCCACAGCAGTACCCTGACAAGCCTGCCGAGGTTATCCAATGTGAAATACACCTTTGGAAGAGTAGTACACCAGTAATCTCTGTGGTGTGTCCCATAACTGAGTACTGCTGTAGTGTGATAAACTAGTTAGGTAGGAGTTCTAACCCCAGACACGGCAACTGTGTGTGTCAATGTATGTCACTGTTCGTGTGTGTGTCTGTCTCCCATGGACTGTGTAGAGAGCAATGCTTTTAGGCTACTCACACCCCGTACAAGTCAAATACCCTCCGTTGGCAAGGCTGCTGATGTCATGCAACTTAAAATACACCTCTAGGATGATCATAGTCCAGTAATCTCCATAGCACGTTCCGTAACATCATGTGAATAAGGAGTTAGTTGGGAGTTATAGCCCCTGACCTGCCAACTGTGTGCATATGCGTGCATGTCTGACTGTGTAGAGAGCAATGCTTTTAGGTTACTCACACCCCATACATTTCATATACCCAACTTTGGCAAGGCTGCTGATATCACGCACCTAGAAATACTTCCCTGGGAAAGCTGTAGGCCAGTAATCTCTGTATAGCATGCTATAACTGCGTACTGCTGTAGTGTGATAATGTAGTTAGGTAGGAGGTCAAACCCCAAATGTGGCAACTTATGTGTGAGTCTGTGTGTGCATATGTGTGAGTGTCTGTCTGTCACAGACTGTGAGGAGAGCATTGCTTTTAGGCTACTCACACCCCTTACAAGTCGAATACCCTCCTTTGGCAAGGCTGCTGATGTCATGCAACTTGAAATACACCTCTGGGACAATCATAGCCCAGTAATCTCCATAGCACATCCCATAACATCGTATGGCCATAGTGTGACTAAGGAGTTAGTTGGGAGTTCTAGCCCCTGACCTGCCAACTGTGTGTGTATGCGTGCATGTCTGACTGTGTAGAGAGCAATGCTTTTAGGTGACTCCCACCCCATACATTTCACATACCCAACTTTGGCAAGGCTGCCGATGTCACTCACCTAGAAATACTCCCCTGGGAAAGCTGTAGGCCAGTAATCTCTATAGCACATGCTGTAACTGCATACTGCTGTAGTGTGATAATGTAGTTAGGTAAGAGGTCAAACTCCAGACGTGGCAACTGTGTGTGTGTGAGTCTGTGTGTGCATATGTGTGCATGTCTGTCTGTCACTGACTGTGTAGACAGCAATGCTTTTTAGGCTACTCACACCCCTTACAAGTTGAAAACCCTCTTTTGGCAAGGCTGCTGATGTCACGCAACTTGAAATACACCTCTGGGATGATCATAGCTCAGTAATCTCCATAGCACATCCTGTAACATCGTATGGCCATAGTGTGAATAAGGAGTTAGTTGGGAGTTCTAGCCCCCAATCTGCCAAATATGCGTGTATGTCTGACTGTGTAGAGAGCAGTGCTTTTAGGTCACTCACACCCCATACATTTCACATACCCAACTTTGGCAAGGCTGCCAATGTCATGCACCTAGAAATACTCCCCTGGGAAAGCTGTAGGCCAGTAATCTCCATAGCGCATGCTGTAACTGCATACTGCTGTAGTGGGATAATGTAGTTAGGTAGGAGGTCAAACCCCAGATGTGGCAACTGTGTATGTGTGCATGTCTGTCTGTCACTGACTGTGTAGAAAGCAATGCTTTTAGGCTACTCACACCCCTTACAAGTCGAATACCCTCCTTTGGCAAGGCTGCTGATGTCATGCAACTTAAAATACACCTCTAGGATGATCATAGTCCAGTAATCTCCATAGCACATCCCGTAACATCATGTGAATAAGGAGTTAGTTGGGAGTTATAGCCCCTGACCTGCCAACTGTGTGCATATGCGTGCATGTCTGACTGTGTAGAGAGCAATGCTTTTAGGTCACTCACACCCCGTACATTTCACATACCCAACTTTGGCAAGGCTGCTGATGTCACACACCTAGAAATACACCTCTGGGAAGGTTGAAGACCAGTAATCACCATAGCATGTCCTGTAACTGTATACTGCTGTATTATGAATTGGAAGCATGGTTAGGTTCCATCCCCACACATAGCAGTTTCGGATATATTGTGTGTGTCACTGTCGGTATAGGGATCAATGTATTTTAGGCTAGTCTCTTGCAGTCATTTCAAAACCCTACTTTGGCAATCCTGCTGATGTCAGTCAGTGTGAAATACACTTTTGGGCAAGGTCTATTCCAGTAATATCCATGGCGCATGCTATAACTGCGTAGTGCTGTAGTGTAATACACTATTTAGGTAGGGGTTCTACTCCCAAACATGACAGGTGTGTGTGAGTGTGTGTTTGTAACCCGTATCCTGTGCAGAGGTGGTTTTGACTGTGTGATACCTGTGGCCAATGTGGAGCAGGTTTTGCCTATTTCTTATATGGTGGCCATACTATATATCACACTGTCCACTGTACAGGGATAACACATGTGATATGGCTGAGAGGCCGGGGTGCAGAGCCATACCCAGACATGACATCAAGGCTGGGCAATCACAGTTAGCAACCCCAGTATTACCCAGAGCACACTCTCACCACATGTGTCATACATACACACATGCCTAGGTAACAGCCAATATGTGGGTAGTACACTGCATATTGGCCACTGATAGTAACCATGGAGTGACAGCGGTGGGCCACAGAGGGCATGACACCCAGTCCATCTGTCCAATATGCACATACATGCAGACAGTGCACCTCTCCCATGTTCCCCAATGGGCAACTGCACCACCTGTGGTGTCATCACATGTGACCCACAATGGACATACCATGCCTGGCAACATGCCCATATGGACAGATGCCACTGACACCAAGGAGTGCTGATAGCATGCGCACTGTGTAGGTGCAGGCTAAAGCTGATGGCCATTACCAACTCCCACCACAGGTGGGCAGGACTGGCACATCTGATGATAATCTGTGTTCACAACATGGGCTGGACACCTCAGGTACAGTTCCACATGTCACTGTACATGCATGTGGGAAGTGTGCACATCCCAGATGCCGTCCATGTCATGTACAAAGGAACGCAGACATGGCAAGCGATGCACAGCATTGTCCACACACAGACCAGATGAGGGATACAATACCCTGTTGTGTGGGCAAATGCAAACACTACATGCCTGAGCCACAATGCAGACCATCATCATGTGGCTTGATGCCAAGGTACACCCATCACCTAGCTGTGGACAGCCGTCTGGCGCAGTCGGACACCACACACCTGTGCAGACATGCACACATGCATGTCAGTAGTGGCACACTGTGTGTTTGTGTGTGTGTTGCATGCTGCAGATGTTCACATCCACACTCCCTACAACCCCCATGGGCATACTGCAGCATGCTGTCTGATGTCAGACTCCTTCCCATACCCTTCGCCCGTACAGCCCCCGTATGACATGTCTTGTGCATGGGATACCTGCACAGTGATGTGATGTGGCATTCCCACAACCACTGAGTTGTACACCTGGCCCTGCCACATGTGTCAATGTGTGTGTGTCCTTGTGAGAGTGTGGCTGTGTTGATGCTGGCACCTGTTCATGCAGACAGGCATGTGTATGTCACCTACCGTACAGCTACTGTATCCCTGCTGCAGATGTCACTCACCATCACATATATGCTCTGAGTGCTCCACAACAGGTAACCCATGTGGCGCATCCACTAATTGCAGTGAACTGTGCTAGCACTACATAGTTTTTCAGGGGTTTGATACCTTGTGCTGCTAGGTGTGTGACACAACCATGCTTCAGTTTCACCCTCCCACCCCCCCCAACACGTAGTAGCCTCTGTCTGCATCTCCCACCCCCTCTCAGGTGGATGTGGAGACCTACACCTGCTTTGCTTAGGCAGCAGCATGTGTAATGTAAGTAATGCTCATGATCAGCTGATGGCCTCTACATAAATCGTAGACCTCCTCTAGCTGATTGCATGTGAAACAGCTTTGGTAACATCCCCATCACCAACTGTATGGAAACACACCCCAATACCCAGGAACATCATGGTGCTGTTTGCCCTTTTCACCCACTGTGAGCAGGAACTAGATCTGTTGTGTGCCAAACAGCATCCCAGATGGATTGCGGTGTACCCGTACCAACATACACTGTGGAAACAGTGCAACAAATGGGAAGTGGATGTGCCTGACCTGACTACAGACTGTAAGTGCCGCTATACTGCATTTGGAGTAATGTTACTTTCACAGTGTTCGTGTGGATTTGGCTGCTGTACATGTCTCAATACCTGCAATGTCAGTTCCATGTTGATGGGGAATCTCCATCTGCAGGGACATCTGCAGCCTGGGCAGTGTTGTGTCCGTGGTTGCATGTGTCACCCAAGGAGCATGTAGCTGTTGACTGCTGAAGGTAGTGTGAGGATTGCAGTCAGTAGATGGAGAAAGCTGTGGTAGTCACAGACATCATATCCTTCAAAGGACATATGTTGCAACAACCCTGTAACCGCAGTAAATGTATGTGGTGATCACAGCAACATGTTAATATTGGCCCTGTGATGTGCTCCCAGCCACACCTCTGTCAACCTCTGTACATATGTCGTGCATGAAGTGGTGCATATGTGCTGTACACCATACTTTGTGTCATCATATCTGAGAAAAGCCACTGATATATCTCACTGCTACACATGTTATGTACAGTAGGGGTTACATTACATTACCTGCACATTCTGAGGATGTTTGTACAGTACTGAGGTCTGTGTACCTATGGTGAATGTCAACAGTGTGTGTAGTGTTGATATGTACCTTAGCCTGTGTACAGACTGTGGTAGATGACATTGTTCTAGTTCCCCTACTATCAGATGTTACATGCTGCCCCACTGTATGGTACTGTAGTGGCATACATGTTTGTAGGGCCATAAACACACATGTCCCATACCACAGACAGCCACCAGACCAAACTGTGTAGCAGGCCAGTATATGTAGGCCAGTCCGTGAGTGGCACATATGAGGATGGTGTCGAACACATAGTCCATATACTGTAATACCATGCTAGCTAACCATATGTGGCTGTGGCTGTGTTCACATTGGTTGTGGATATGCACTGTCACACAGGTGTATCCTACCCTGTGCTGTGACATGCCTCTGGTGCCTGCTTTATATGCAGGTACATGTGCATTCCCCCTTGGGAGGTGTAGGCCAGAGTTGAGCCAGTCTGCCTGCAGCCTACACAGTGCATTGTGACATGCCTAGTAGCTGAGTGCACCTACACAGTGGGATGTCATGTGCAGATACTAGCCAGATGTCCTGCTGCTGGACCTCCCCTAACAGTCATGTATGTCAGACAGGGCAGTGGGATGCAGTGCAGATGTATGTCAATACCTATTGTGTAGTATGTGGCCATGGCACCCCTGTACCAGTGGTCATACTGCTACAGGCCAGGCAGGGGTGTGTGAATGCATGACCTATGGTGGACATTATATACCAGTCGTTATGTGTTATACCCATCTACATGGCCATCCACATCCATATTGTCAGGCATGGTACACATGTGTAGCACTAAGGGCCTGTGTGTATACCTCTGGACTGTACAGACTGTGTCAGACCTCCACATATATTGGCCAATAACTCTGCTGCAGTCCACAGCGGCATTACTTGCTAGCAGCGGTACTGTACACCGATGTCCTTTGGATGTCATTTAGTAACCAATGGCACACATGTTATGAGCAGATGTGACCTACCACACACACCATATCTGTAAAGACAATCCCAATGACAGTAGAAATAGCCTACTAGTATACCTGCTAGAGATACCTGACATCACCTGCAACCACGACATTGGGAACATACGGGCTGGGGTTGGCCTGCGCTTCATGTCCAGGAGCTATGGTGGGAATATATGTACATATACATATCCAGATAGCCATATATATGATTACACATGTGTCCTACACCCATTTAACACTGTCATGGCAACCACCCACTATTGATTCCCACATCATGTGTGCACAGTCCCATTACATCTCCTGTGTGATGGGCATCCATCCTGTGTGTGTGTGCAGCAGTGCTACCAACAGCATGTAGCAATACCCCATACAGGAGAACCGGCACATGCAGGGCAGCCACATATTTGTAGGAGGATCAGGAAGTACAGAGAGACTGCAAGTGGTGTTGTGTTATGCTTTGTACAGTACTGGTGTTAGAGGGTGTGGGTGTACATACTAGTTTACCATGGAATGCAGTCCATCTGCATAGCACACAACTGTGGGCCTACCATCATGCCAGCTGGAGGTGTGCCTATCATGTCTTTGTCTGTCCACCACACAGGTCTTATGTCAGATAATACACTGGCAGTGTGTGTGTGTTGTGTGTTACCGGTACATGGCTATATCCATGGCTGTCCATACCAGCAATTCCCTGACTAAGGGTATGTTACAGACTATCCTGTAACACCTGCACCTTGTGTAGTGTATGGCAATAGTTGTCTACATATGTGCCTGTATTCCAGCCTCTGTCCGTAACCTGCATACCAAGCTGTGCACATATGTCATTTTGTCGGTGGTTGATCCATAGTGGGCTGGGAGTATAACACACTGCCATGTCTGCCATCAGTCCACTGCCATTGTAACCCCCACACATATGGTGGGGCTGGGGCCATATATGTGTCGGTGCCACCTACACAATACATGTGTGACATCATGCACTGCAGATCCCAGTGTATGTAACAGTTGTATATGTCCCTATAATACTGAGTCTAGGAGGGAGCACCATAAAAGACCCTGGCTGCTACAAAATGTGGGGATATCAGTGCTGAGCTACTTTAAGGTATCTTGATGTACTGTACCATATACTTCATCTATATACACATTACTGACATGGATCAGGGTACTGCAGGACTACTGCCCCCTGCCATACAAACTGTTCTGTGTGTTGGTGTGCTCATGATGGTGTCAGTTATGCCATGTTATGTAGCAGTTACAACCCATGTGGACATATGACGTCTATACCTCCTACTGTGTTTGTACAGTGTGTAGATAGAGGCTGCTGAACTACACACCTGGAGTACATACTGTTGATTGTTAGATATCCTATGGCCCAGTGTGTCTTTCCTATTGTACAATATGAATGGCTTGGCCTGAACAGCAACAGCTGTGAACCTTTCCAGCCTACTGTGTGAGTGTAACAGGTCCAGTGTAGCATCACTCTATTGATATAGTTGTCAGTGTCTGAACAGCTATATGGCATGGCATGTAGAACTGTAATAGTACACGATGACAGGTTACCATGTGTGCAAACCTGTGGGTGTTGTTTCACCTATGACCTCTTTGTGGGTGTATGTGACAGGCAACGATTGTCATTTTTATGGGTGGCACTTACAGTGTCCAGCCATTCAGGGGTCAACTGTAGGCATAGTGGCTGTTCCATATTGTGTGCACCTACCACTTATGTATCGTACTGTACATATAACTGCATGTGTATGTGTAGTCACATATATATGTACATATATATATATATATATGGAGATATATATATATATATATATATATATATATATATATATATATATATATATATATATATATATATATATATATATCTGCATATCTGTGTCTGTGTATCTGATGCCTGGTAATGTTGATGGCTTCCACATAATACATTCCCCATAGGAGCCAGACTGTACTGCATGATATGTTACCAATAACAGCCTGACATCATATAGGTGGGATGCAGTACAGGTAACATCATGTGCCCATGTTGCCATTAGCTCTGGTTATGGGATCTCCAACACTTGGTAGTGTAATGCAGGGTGGACGTGTTTGGCTTGGGGGGATGCCTATTTGTACAACTCGTATAGTGTGTGGTGCCTCCCAACCCCATTAACGTAACCTGTAGCCTGTTACACTCCACTCCCTAACAGCTACATGTGCCTTGCAGTACCAGCACAACAGTGTTGCATCAATGGGTCGGTAGGCATGGTAATCCCATTGAGGTCTGCCATGTGTGTGTATATGTGCATGTGTGCATATCTGTAGGGTACACCGGTCAGAGTCCACATACTCCTATTACAATACACATTGCCACACAGTAGTACAGATATGGTTGCTGTCACCCATAATTGTGGCAATACAATGCAACACCGTACTATGCCTGTGGCGTGTGCATCTCATGCATATCCCTGTGGTACCACTGTTGTGATATGTAATGGGTTGTTTTGCGTTGTGGTCAATGTGTGTTAGTAGGTATGTCAGAGTATCAGGATGGGCTCTAGTGTGTACAATAGCCAGTGGGGGATGTGGGTGCTGTGTACACTGTCTTTACACCATGATACACCTGGTATATGGCCCACATACCACTCTCAAGTGGCCAATGTCACCATCACCCCTACAGGTAACAAATAACAGGATACAGCCCAGTTACACATGTGCTGTGTGCAGCCTACCTGTAACACATTGAACACATGGACTAGTTAGACAGCAACTATACAACCAGGTCCCTAAGATGTGTGTCTACCTGTTATGTGTTGGTCAATGTGTATATGATGGTATGACACACTATTTATTCGCCATATACAAACATTACATCTCCCATTACCATATTGTACGTGTCTGTGGATGGTCTGCATGTAGCACGTGCCCTGGTACACACCTCACCCTAAAGATGGTGTTGTGTGTGCAATGACAGCCACACAGTTCAGTAGCACTACATACCCGGGTTGAGGTCTAGACACAGTGTCGCCAAGTCAGAATGTGTGTGTATGTGGATGGGTTGACATAAGGGTGCAGATTATACCTGTACCAGCAGGCCACTGGTCTCATTTGTATGGCCAATAACTGTTATACATACCTGTGGCATGTGTCCAACTGTACACCACATATGTCACGGCCATGGTGCCATCACACTGACATACCCTGTGGAATATGACTGCGGACCATCCTCCTGCTGACACATGTATGCCTACAGCACAAGTGGATGACAGTATGGAGATATCAATTGGTGTTACCAACAGCTGAGATGCATCATAGCTGCATGGCTACACTACCTGATATGTATGCAGTACACATTACCCCTGACTACATTCTACACTGCAGTACATTGCAGCACTCAATCACAGTCATGGTGTGCATCAGAACCATGTTAGCCTGTCTCTGCATCGATGTTATGGATGGCAGGGATGTGACACAGGTACCATCATATGCACAGGGTGTGTGAATGTCATCTTAGCTGCATGGCTACACTACCTGACATGTATGCAGTACACATTACCCCTGACTACATTCTACACTGCAGTACATTGCAGCTCTCAGTCACAGTCACGGTGTGCTTCAGAACCATGTTAGCCTGTCCCTGCATCGATGTTATGGATGGCAGGGATGTGGAACAGGTACCATCATATGCACAGGGTGTGTGAATATCATCTTAGCTGTATGGCTACACTACCTGACATGTATGCAGTGCACATTACCCCTGACTACATTCTACACTGCAGTACATTGCAGCACTCAATCACAGTCATGGTGTGCATCAGACCCATGTTAGCCTGTCCCTGCATCGATGTTATGGATGGCAGGGATGTGGCACAGGTACAATCATATGCACAGGGTGTGTGAATGTCATCTTAGCTGCATGTCTACACTACCTGACATATATGTATTACACATTACCCCTGACTACATTCTACACTGTGGTACATTGGGACGCCCCATTACAGTCACCTTGTGCATCAGAACCAAGTTAGCCTCTCCCTGCATCGATATTATGGATGACAGGGATGTGGCACAAGTATCATCATATGCACAGGGTGTGTTGCAGGTGTGCCAGAGGCGAGGGTGGTCCAAACATTTGTCACCATGTGTGTGGGTGAGGGGTGTGGTTCCTTGATTGGGGCGTGGTGATGTGTGTGTTGGTATGGGGTCACCCTAGGTGTGGTTGCATAGTGTGTGGGTATGCATGCACACAGTTCCGCCATGTGGCTGCCCTATACGGGTAATGTTGGACAGCTGCAGATCATAACTGGCTGGGTGTGCAGTTCAGTGCCTCCGGCCACAGACATGCTGTCTGTGCCTCCCAGGTGTTTATGGGCATGTGCAGGTACAGCTCCTGAGGTGCTACTCTCCCCTGATGATGACATATGTCCGCTGGAACCATGTCCCGCCTAGGCCTGGCCAGGGCCAGATGCATGTGGGTTGCTGTGGTGTGGTATGGACAGCAGCCCCTGTGGTGTGCTGGGGCTGGTACTGCCACTATGGGAGCAGCTGTGTATCCTGGTATGTCCAAGTTGACTGCCAGCTGCTGGTGTCTCTGGCCTACATCCATGTAGCTGTCACACCACTCCCACCACACATTCTAGCACAGATATACCATGGTCGAGGAGGCCATCCATCTCACCCTACCATCTATCCATGACCTCGGTATATTCACGGAAAGCAACAGTGAGTTCATGGAGGTTGCCACTTACAGATGCAAAAGCAGACCTCTGCAGCCTCAGGACCTGTATGGAGTGCATTTCCATACATGCCTGTGCCTCCATTATGGCCTGAAACATGCTCCTGGTGGTACCAGTTCTGGTGCCTCTGCCAGGGGCAGAATGACCTGCAGTCCTCCCACGAGGACCATGGTACATCTGCTGACGTGGTGGCCTTCTGGACATCCGGCTATGCTGACTGTGACCAGACAGAGTTGGCATGGACACCACACTTTCCTGGCCATTGCCACCAAGTGCCAACTGTCCCTCTGCTATGGCCACATGTGATGGGGTTTGTAGGGGCACTGTAATTGTGTGCAGGCTTGGGGTGGCTAAGAGGGTGATGACACATGTTGGCACAGTGTTGGCCTCTGACAACCCCACCTGTGCCTCTCCTGTACCTTCATCATCATCAGTGTCTGTAGGGACACCTACCTCAGTATGTGTGCAGGAGGGACCCTGACCCACCTCACCACCTGTGGGGGGAAACAAATACATATGTTAAGACCTGTACAGCAGTGCATAACAGTACACACACTCACACACACTCACACTGACAGCCACTTTACTACCTCACCTTCCCTGAGTTTGCAGACAGTCCCAAAGTCAGTTACATATGTTCCCCTTCCTGCATGGCACTTGCTAATATACATGCATCACTACAGCCCATTAACATATCATCCATCTCCATGCCTACACGTGTCATTACCACACCTGACCTGTTACTCCATCACCTTCCTGATCTGGGTGGAGTAGGTTGTACATGGCCTCACAGCTGTCACCATGTATTACCCTGTGTATGAGGCCCCTATATGGTTGGGGCTGCTACATTCACTATATATGTCACACACCAGAGCCTCATACTACAGTCTTGCTCAGTCCATGCCACATCTGCTACACAAGTGACCCATCATGCGGATGACAGTACTACCTGGATGCACTCACTGATGTGTTGTGGTAATTCCCCATTGCATTTGTAGTGCTGCATATGTGGGTAGCCGGTTACCTATCTGCTGCTGGCAATATGATGTGCATACCTGGTATGTACTACACCTCCCAATGCATGCTCCATGCTACAGACCTTGTTATGCTATCAGCTGTCATGTGTTCAAATACCTGACAGGTTGTCCTGGTGTCCCATGTCTCACTCCATGTACAGCACAATCCCAAGGGGAAGTACTGCCATGTGGTCAATCCCAATATCGCCTGTGCATACATGGACACACACACACACACACACACACACACACACACACACACACACACACACACACACACATCTGACATGCATCATCCACACTCCACTAGATTGCACTTACAAATACAACCGATTCACACACACACACCCCACACTCCTACACAACATTTGTACACACAGTCCTCCCATTAGCTTTCTGTCAATATGCATTACATATGGAGCTCAACAGCATGCAGTGCAACTATAGTGACATCATGCTAGCGGCGGTATACACGTGCGTGAGGCATGGGCTTTGCTGGTAGATGATGGCCCCTCTCCCTGTTAACACTGCACCCATGTACAAAGTGTTAATGTGGCCTGTTCCACACCCTGCCTTGTACTGTGCACCATACCTCACAGGTGTAGACACCATTGATGCATCTGTAGTACTGTGTCAGTTATGTTGGCTCCAATGCTCACAGCCCCTATGCGTTGTAGCAATACATACCTGGGATGATATGTGAACAGTTATCAGTTGTGGATGCCTGATGTCTGCGTTACAGATCACAACATCTGCAGTGCATGTATGACCAGTACATAACTATTACACTGACAACCAGCAGAACTTACCATGGCTGTGAGGGGTGCCCTACACATGTCCCAGACCTCTGCATGGTTGCAGTGTCTAGTCATGTGCACATCCTTTGGAGTGCACACACTGCTGTCACGAGTGCTGTGGGGTAAGGTTTACATCTGCAATGTTTACTTAACCTGATTGTGTGCAGCTGCAGCCATGGTGGTGTTGAGTCACACATGCCCCTACTGTAGGCCATGTGTCTTGCCACATGTCACATCCTTGTGGACACATTGAACATTGACAGGATGTTTGTTATCTTGCATGTGTCTGTTGTACCCTTCCGATACCCCAGCATGGTCTCTACTGTGACGCAGTGCATTTCTTAGCAACAAATTGTGAACATGTACAGCATGCAATATGGGTAGGTGTGTTAGACATGTGCATGGGGGATAGCCCATAGCTATTACATGCCCAGTTTATCATCATGCATGAACTTAAACCATACTCACCGGCTAAGGGCTGCTGCCATGGTGGTATCCTGGAGGGACCTACATAGGAGTGCAAGAAAGCTGATGTCAGTGGCCACAGCTTTGGCATTCATAACAGGTGAGTGCAGCATTATGTTACATCAAACAGTAGAAGTGCACAATATTACAGCTTCTACACAACAGTTTATTACTACTACACAGCAGCAGACTATGTATATGACATCTCAGTTTTGCATGATGTACCTGTACAGCTGCAGATGCATACACAAGAGTGGTGTACCGATGTACCCTGGGGCCTTACCTGCATGCTCCTCAGCTGGTGTGTCGTTGGCACCCACCTCCAAGATGTGCCCTGCCAGGTGTTGATTTGCTGGCAGAAAGGTGCCACTAGGCAGCTGAGAAGCTCCTCCACAAGGGTGAGGGGTGGATAGACGGGTTGCCCCCCTGTTGCGAGGTGGTCCCCCCTTATGGCAGCTGCACGCCGATGTACTTGGCGAAGCAGGTCAGTGCAATGATGCCGGACCTGCTCATAGCTGCTGTTATGCAGTCTGACATCATTGACTCTATGGACTAGCTCATTCCACAGGGCAGTCCTCTCCTGCTGTTTGTGGGCTGTCCAGCCAAAAAGAAGTACATAGTGCTGTACCAGGTGGTCAATGATGATAGCCATTTCTGCGGCGCTGTACACGGGAAGGCGACTATGCAACATGATTCCTGGAAGACATAAAGATGGAAAGAGGTCTGAGCCACCCATACAGCACAGTTACCATAGTTCTTAATACACATATATGTCTCCCCCCACCATATCAGCTACAACAAAACATTCACAGACTGCAATTGTTATGTCAGCTGCTTACCTACCATTGGGACATATGTTGTATTGTACCAAGCTTTGTGCTATGTGTATGTGCCATGCTTTGTGCTATGTGTTTGTAGCCATGCTCCCTGTGGACACACTTATCTTTGTTGGCATGTTACAGACTATTTCATCTGCATGCCATTGTCAGTGCCACTATATATATGTGTGTATATACATCTATGTACAAGTATGTGTAGATATATGTTGTACATTGTTGATATACCTATGTCTATATGAGTGTCTGTATCTGTACACATACACATCACAGTCCATATCACACAGATATGTGGAGTGCATACAGACATCTGGTCCACATTCTGTAACCGTCTTTCATTCACAGCTGCACTGTTCTGCCTTGCTGCAACATAGACAGGTGCCACATGTGAACACAGCCTAACATTAGGGTGCTAGCTATGGTGTGAGATTGCTGGTACACCTATTACACACCTATGGCATTTGTGCAAGCTTCATTATACATTCACATGACTGTCCTGCAAGTGGTGTGCACTGACACCCATGTGTCTATCATGAAGGCAGTACATCCAGTAACAGCTGGTCGCCACACTAACATAACATAAACAGATATTATGGCTGACATCTTTGTCATTCATTGCTGATCTGCACAGTTGGCGGGTATGTCCCACCCCTTACAGGGACAGACAGTATTGTCCAGAGCAGTTGTTCAGTGGGACAGCATAACAGGGACAACTACAGATGGCACATATCAAACATTCTACATCATACATCCTATTAATCTATACCACATACTACATTAAATTACATACAGTTGTGTTTTACATACCTTTTAGTGTTTGGATGGGTGTGATGCCTTCCCGGTTGTGGCCTGTAGTACTGTGGTCCCCACTGTGTAAGTTCTGTGGTATACCTTTGTTTTTTATTTCCTTTTTTTTTTTTTTTTTTTTTGCTTTTTTCCTCTTTCTCTCTCTCCCTCTCCAGTAGAGCGAATGAGTTGGTTTGAATGGATTTCAGCATGGCTTTTGTAAGTGATGCACATGATCAAGTGATGGGCTCTGCACCAGTCAGTGTGCAACAGTTGCTGACTGCATGCATCCTGCTGTGTAATGATTCTGTTAACCATCGTCATGGCAACCTAGTACTATAAAATGCTTACTCATGAGGGCATTGTCCCTTCACCTTTCAAGTATGGAGGACATCCTTCCTGTATGTGGGCAGCAGTGTTTCAGATGGCAGGTTGCAGTACCTAATACAGCGGGGCTTGCAGACACAGGACAACTACACAACCTTAAGTTGTTCCAGACCTACAGACAGAGTGATTGGTGTTGTTATGTGCTTTGTATATTGCTGGTCTTGCAGTGTTTGCGTGTACATAGTAGTTTAGGATGGAATGCAGTCTGTCTGCATAGCTCTCAACAGAGGGCCTATCCACATGATGGCCAGTGGATTGTCTGTTTGCTTTTGCCTGTGCACTACACAGGGCTTGTCCTAGATATATCCCCGGCAGTCTGTCTTTTGCGTGCTATCAGTACATGGCTACTTTCAGTTCTGTTCCTTATGTGTTATTCCTGCATAAGGGTATGTTGCATCGAATCCTGTAACACCAGCAATGTGCAGGGTAACAGCAATATTATGAGTATGGCCCTGTGTTTCTACCTCTGTCCTCCACATATATGTCTGGCTTTGTCCTGCTGTGATACGGTTAGGCATTGTTTGGTATTGACCTATCATAATATACTGCTAGCATTCCTGCTATCATCCCAGTCATACCGTGTACTCCCACGACATTTGTTGGTCAGGGTCCATACATGTGACAGATACATAGACATTATCACAGGTAATGAATGTCCCCCTAGGCCTTGACTATGGGGTGTAACTGGCGGCTGCTGAACTACATCTGTTTTCATTTATTGTTACCTGTCTTGATGGCAATACCTTTGTCCACAGTTGTACAAATTGACGGGTCTGTCCTGGACAGCATAATATGTTATATATCCACACTGTCTGCATCTACTTTTCTGTGTGGGCCTTGCATTCCTCACTGATTACATAAGTGCAGATCTATGTGCTGTCGGTAGTGGCATACATTATTGTAAAATACACCATTACAAGTTGTCTGTCTATAAATATCTGTTTGTCATCTCTTGTCCTTTGAATAGTGAGTTGGCTATGTGTAATTCTGTACTCCTGCTCAAGTGTAAATGTCATTTAGTGGGTTATACAGCAAAACGATTTTGTTATACTGATTTCACATGGGAAATAGAATGTGCTGCAGTGGGACCCGAACTGAGAATGTGTGCGCGGTAGGTGGATACTCTGCCCACTACACTATTGCAGCTCTGCGTAATTTGCATATTTCTTCCTTAATGTCATACCCATGCTCCCTTTCCCTGGCCCCCAAGCTCCACGTACACAGCATCCATCCATTCTGCAGTTGCTAGCCCTGCCATACCACACCTCCACACATTTCCCTCTCTGCACATCTCGTTATTCCTCCATATTACTGTCTTGATGCAACCTTCTGCAAGCTCTTCATCAGTTTAGTCCATGTACATTTGGGCAATAGGGGTGGATAGGTAAGTGGTGTTACTGGGCCACACAGAGGGGCTGATAGTGGGGACATGTCCAGGGATGTGCAGGACGGCTGACGGGAAGGTCCATAGCTGGCCATTTCTTCTACAGCAACAGCTGTGTATATACCCTGCATTTGGGGGTAGGTCTGGACAATCACAACCCTGGGTGGGGGTGAGGACAGCAACATAGCTCTCAAAAAATCAGGGACAAATCCTCAAATAATCAGGGATAATCAGGGACATTTTTTAAATATTTGTACTAATAACTTGAAACATTTGCAGAATAAGAGAATGTGGATTAATATAGATTTTCTGACGTAAAACATCTATAACTCTGAATTACTATGATTATTTATTAAGGGCAATTCACCACCTTTTCTTCAGCAGTCACCAGTTTTAAGAGGGATTAAGAGAGACAGATCTAAAATTGGAGTCTAAATCAGGGACGCCCCTGAAGATCAGGAACAGTTAAGAGGTCTGGACAGCAATAATACCTTGTGATGCCAATTAGTTCGGCTTACATGCCTACAGTGAGGTGTTGCGACTATGTGTTCTTTGGTGTCATTTAGTGGGTTTGCAACAACACATCTGGTTATACTGTAATTTGCCCTGTAAACTAGACTTTGCTGCAGCGGGACACGTACCATGGCTGCTCATTAGGCATCGGCTCTGCCCAATGCATACTATTGCTTACATCCCTGGGGTGGTTCACATAGAACCCCTCCAGCCAACACCTGCACAGCTAGGCCCATAATTTCATACACATAGTTCCCAAACCGCACATCCTCTTCAGCAGTCTTCCTTACTCCGGGTGCAGGTCGGGTCTAAACACACCACTACACACTGCCCACTCTCCACTTCTCGGGACCCATCACATACGTTGTCTTGCCCCATGGGTCATCAGGCTTCCCCAACCTTGTAGTCCAGGAACATGCGGGCCCTGCCGATCCGTGTAATGGCTGGAAGCCATAAAGGTTTTGGGTTGTCCCGTAAGGGACATTTTTGTCTTTGTTTCAAGATTAGACTTGGTGGGTCTCTCCTACTTGTAGTATCTTGCCTGTAGTCTGGGAAGCAGTGGGTTTTTTACTTTTATTGTGTGTTTGTATGTTTCACCTGTTTAGCTGGGGGGGGTTGATGCTATGTGTTACACGTTTGTTGATTGGGTCCCTCACCCCCATTGGCACAGCCTGTGAACATATGTAATTCTTAACTGCTGTACCATATCCTAGCTATATATATATATATATCTATATATATATATATATATATATATGTGTGTATATTTACACACACATATATATATATATATATATATATATATATATATATATATATATATATATATATATATATATATATATATATATATATATATATATATATATATCTACATATATATATATATATATATATCTGTATTTGTATGCATACACACACACACACACACACACACACATATATATATATATATATATATACATATATATATATATATATATATTGCTGTACATATATATCTAACGACATATGGATGTATGGGTGTCTGTAGATGTATACATCTATATGTGAGTATTTATATATATGTCTGTCTATGTATGTATACATTTGTACTTACAGATAGGGAGAGGTATATCTCCATGTAGTTATGGGTATATATACACACACATACCTCTACATATTTAAAGCTACATCTGGTTATACCGTCGTTTGCCATGTAAAATAGACTGTGCTGCTGTGGGACTCGTAGCGGGAGTGGCTGCCCACTGGGCAAGTGGCTCTGCCCAATGAACACTATTGCTTATATCACTGGGGCAGTCCAAATAGACTCAATCCAGCAAACACCTCCATGCCTAGACCCATAATTACATACCCATAGTTCCCCCACCCACACTGCCTCTACAGCACTCATCCTTACTCTGGGTGCAGGTCGGGTCTAAGCACACCACTACACACTGCCCACACTCCACTTCATGGGACCCATCTCGTACGTTGTCTCGACCCATGGGTCATCAGGCTTTCCAACCCTTGTAGTCCGGGTATGTACATGCTCCACCTTGATAGGTCATCGCACGGGCTTCCTCCTATAACAAGACAATTTTTGGGGTGTCCCGCAAGGGACGCTCCTGTCTCTGTTCCAAGATTTAACTTCTCGGGTCCACTGTGTGTCCCCCGGTTGTATCCTGCCTGTGGTCTGTGGAGCAGTGGATTGTTTACATTGTTTGTGGGTTTGTTTGTATGTTTCCCCTGTCTGGCTGGGGGGGGTGGGCTTCATGCTACGTGTTACACGTTTCTTGTTTGGCCCCTCACCTCCATTGGCATGGTCTGTGAACATATGTCATTCTTAAGTGCTGTATCTTATCCTAGCTATATATCTGTGTATATCTACACACACACGCACACACACACACACACACACACACACACACACATATACACATATATATATGTATGTATATATATATATATATATATATATATATATATATATATATATATATATATATATATATATATATATATATCTAACGACATGTGGATGTATGGGTTTCTGCATATGTATATATGTATATGTGGGTATTTATATGTCTCTCTATGTATGTATGCATTTGTACTACAGAGAGGGTGAGGTATATATCTATATAGTTATGGGTATTTATACAAACACATATACCTCTAAATCTTTAGCTACATATCCGGTAATGTTGACTGGTATTGCTGGATACTGTGTTTCATGTGCATACCGGCCAACCTTGTGTGCCACATATGCTTTGCGATACCTACAACTAAATTCGTTGGTGTACACAGAGTCACACGTGACATCTATTGTTAGTACCAGGAATACATTCATCCCATGCGGGACAACCCAAACATTGGGTATTCAACCTTCGTCTACACCCAGGGTTACATAGGTACCCCTGGCTATGTGCATGGTCTCTGGCCTGTGCCCCACCTAGGATACTTGGGTCGGGACATCATACGGGATGGGTCCCGAGGTGGGGAGGCAATGTGTGGTGATGTGGTAACTATGGGCCGGTAACCAGGATAGGGGTGGTGGCTGAGTGTGTGCTGCGGGTGGGGGGAAGCAGAACTGTGGGTTATGCATGTATGGGTTGAGGATGGCCTGGGTTGGATGGGCCTGTACTGCTCAGCCGGCCTACTGGGTGGGGGAGAGGGGTATGTGATGTTGACATGTGACACATAACAGAGGGCTGATTTAATTCCCTAGTTCAATGACCAACGTACAATACTTTGAGCTTGGTAGTGTATTATAGGGCGGAGGTGTTTGGCTGGGTGGGGGTATGCAAATTTGTATGTGGCGTATCTTGTTTGGGGCCTCTCAGGCCCATTGACGGTGCATGTGGACATATATGTTTCTGTTCATCTACCATTCATATCTATAGATGTCTGGCCATATATACCTCTGTGGGCATATATATTTGCTTACATATGTCTAGCTATGTCTGAATATACCTACGGAGACATATATCTGTGTACATATGTCACTTGATGTGTATATGTGGACATATAGATGTTAACATATATATATATGTGTAGTTGTCAGCTTTTGCATGTATATCTGTTCATATATTTGTATATATATGTATGTATCTCTGGATATATATATATATATATATATATATATATATATATATATATATATATATATATATATGACTACATCTATAGATATGTTGTATCCATTTAGATAGTGATATATTTGAACACACACGCACATCTAGCTGTAGGTATACATTCTCTGTACTGTTGAATGACTGGGCTGGGGTTATATTTCTGACAACATACAATTTCTGCATATCTGGCATGGCTTAATGGTAAATCGTTTCGTGTATGGTGTGCATGGTCCTGGGTTCCGGCCTTGCAGAGGCTGTTTGTTTTGTTGCTGGGCAGAACATCGGCCATTGGATATGGTGTGCTAAAGGCACTTTCAAGCGGTTGTAAGCGGGTTTGCGCAGAGGTAAGCACTGCTGACTTCTGGTCACAGTGTCTTACATGCAGTTAGCGTCTCCTTTGCTTAATCTGTGTTGGCAGTGCTTCACCTCACCCAAACACACTTGCACACGCTTACTAGTGCTTACATATGCTTACTACTGCTTATCTGTGCTTACGCCTGCTTACTGCTGTCTTATTCATTATGGTACTGACTCTTCACATGTGCATTTAATGCAGTACTCCAGTTCACATTTAAATGTTATTTAGTAGGTTATACAGCAATAAAATGTAAATAAATGTTCATATACAGATTTCACATGGAAAATGGCATGTGCTGCAGTGGGACTCAAACCGGGAATGCCTGCTCGTTAGGCGGATGCTCTGATCACTACACTATTGCTCTGCTGCTTCATTTGCATATATCTTCCTTGTTATCCTCTTCAGCCTTTTAAGCTGCTTTAACCGTAGCTAAGTGATGGGCACACCCGCGCACCTACGGCTAGCTGTACTCGGAGTTTTAAAAATAAATACAGGGGTTACTTCTTTTTATTTTTAAGTCCTGTTGCTGTTGTACACATGGAGGACTGTTGGTGGGGATATGCGGACACCTATGAGCGGTCTCGCTCATTTACTTACAGTTTCTGCTGTTCTACTTTGCAGGGGCATGTTTATTCTGAGATCTCTCCTCTCAGACATGCCCCCTGCACTCATCCACGCTCCATGTAGGATTAGGAGGTCAGGCAGCGAGCCTTCATTAACATGCATGGTGCTCTGCTGTCCTCCTCCTAAACTGCCGCTTCTTTTCAGGACTAGATTAGTCCTGCATGGAAGATTCGTGAATCCGGGGGAGTGTCTCCACCAATAAGCCCCTAAGGCAAAACACCTCAAAGCCAAATATCTTGGTCATAGGTGACTCCATAGTGAGACACACAGATGTCTCCCTCACTAAGCTGGACAAGGAGAAGGTCATGATCAGCTGCCTGTTAGGTGCCAGGATCCCTCAGATCACACATACACTCAAGTATGTCAACAACAAGTACTGTTATGACTCTGTCATAGCCCATGTTGGAATGAATGACATGAGATGTACCTTACTGAACTATATGAAGACAGACATGACTGAGCTCTCAGGTTATATGTCCCAGGCAGATAAGTTCCTAGCCCTAAACAGCATTCTACCTTCACCTGGAATGATACGTCAATACAAGCAAAAAATTATTGACTTCAACAATTGGCTTAGCTTCTGGTATCAATCCAGGGAGGTCCACTATCTGCCAGCCTGGGAAGATATGGTTGACAGACCACGCTGCTTTGTCAGAGATGGTCTTCACCTGTTACTTCTTGGCTTTCGGTTACTGGCAAAGGTACTTGCCTCCTCCATAGAGCCTTTTATAGGCAATGTCATAACAGCAAAATTCCTGCTATAAAAAAATCCACTAGAGACAAACTCAAGGATATGCTGCTTAATGCTAGGAGTCTAAATCAGAAACTGAACTCACTGGAAGCACTCCTCACCTTGGAAGATGTAGATGTCTGTGCAGTCATGGAGACAATGTTCAAGGCCACAGAGAGTAGCCCAGCCATGCATGGCTACAGTGCCTTCTACACACTCAGACCTCAAAACCAGTATGAAATAACCAAAGGCAGAGGTGTATCCATCTTCATTAAAGATAAATACATCTCAAGACTGGTAAACAGTACGACTCCCTAGAGCTACTCCAACTCTAACTAACTGTAGGTAAAATTCACTGGAATATAATTTTTAGCTATAGGTCTCCCACCATGAACCAAGAGAACCACTCTACCTACCTGGACCTACTTAAGTCCCTCACCATACAACCAAACACCTTGGTCATGGGTGATTTAAATTATCCTTCCATCGACTGGGAGTCATATATGAGCACAAACATGATCGCTATAAGGTTCCTGGACATTGTTAATACAAATGTTGTGGATCAGATAGTCTGCTCCACCACAAGGGGTTCAAATGTCCTAAACCTATTACTCATCCACATAGGAGGTCTCTGCACTACCCCCTGTATGTTACCCTCCCTGGTAAGGTCTGATCCTAAATCAGTCTCAGTTGAAGTAACTATCATACCTGCCCCCCTAAGAGCAAAAAGGATGACAAATTTCTCCAATGCAACCTATAACCTCCTAAGCAATGGCACGAATAGTTTCAAACCCCGTTACTACTGTCAACAGTGGCTCCTATCCAGAGGTGTACACAACTCCCTTGTATAAACACCTATACAAATGAATAGACTCAGCTGTACCTAAACAGACCAAAACAAGGTCCACACAAAAAATAAAAATAAAAAAAACAAGCTACCCTGGTGGGCATCAAACATAAATAGTTTATATAACAAGAGGAAGTAACTAATGTCCAAGAACAAGAAGGAACTGACTCAGCAAAGGAAGGACTCTCAACACAGCTTAAATAAGCAAATTAGATATCTTGTAAAGTCCTCTAAAGCCAGTTATGAAGATAAACTATTATCCCTAGCTTAGGATAATCACAAGGCATTCTTTAGCTATGTCAGAAATCTAAAAGAGAAGGCCCAGCTTATGCCAAACTAGTAATGTGGCCATTAGCACTCATATTGACCCTGAGTACATTGCCAACTTGCTAGTAGACAGATTTGGCACAAACTTCACTCCTTGTCCCCACCAGACATATCCCAAAGCATACCTGTCACCAGTCCTCTACCTAGTATCACCAAAGAGCAGGTCATAACCATACTCTCCATGGCCAAAATCACAGCCTCTATGGGACTGGATAATATCCCAGGCTGCCTGCTAAATGGTCTAAAACAGGACCAATGGAACCACCTGGCACTCTCTTCAACCACAGTCTAAATACTAGCTTTGCCCCAGCAGAATGGAAAACAGCAACAGTAATTCCCTTGCACAAAGGGGGTCCATCAACTGACTCTAGGAACTATAGACCCATAAGCCTAACCAGCCTTATCTGCAAAGCCATGGAGAGAATCATCATGGACCTTTTCAGCAAAGACATAGGTGACCTTCAAACTCTTGATCTGACCCAATTTGGCTTTGTTAAAGGTAGATCATGCTTATTAAACCTAGAGGACTTCTTTGAGAATGTTACCAAAGCCCTGGATGAAGGTAATACAGCCTATATTGACTTAGCCAAGGCTTTCAACACAATTACCCACTCAGATATAATTGAGAAACTCATTCAGCTGGGAATTAACCAATATGTCACTAGATGGGTAGCCAACTGGCTCACTGACAGAACACATACAAAGTTGGAGATTCCACCTCTACCAGCAGATCAGTTACCAGAGGTGTACCACAAGGATCGCTGCTGAGTCCCCTACTGTTTGAAATCTATTTCTCAGAAGTCCAGGTGAAAATAGATAGCCTGTAGCTTACTAAGTTTGCCAATGACTACAAACTGGGTAAAATCATTGAGTTCCCTAATGATGATGACATACTACAAAAAGGGCTTAAACAGACAAATGATTGCTGCGAAAGCTAAGGACTTAAACTAAATGCAAAAAAAATGCATTATAATCCCTTTTAGCAAAGAGGAAGTCCCTGAAATTACAAGATTAACAGTACCCCCCCTAGCTCAAACCCTGTGGTGAGAGATTTGGGAACACAGGCTGATAGCAACCTTAGCTTTGATCACCATGTGTCCACAGTGGTAAGGAAGGCGTTCTACATTATACATCTCATAAGTAAGGGAATCGCATCCAGAGCTAAGGATATTATAACTCCCCTGTCCTCATCCTTCATCAGACCACTAATAGAGAACAATGCTGCCTTCTGTATGTACCTCATCAGACACGTGTAGCAGCTGGGGAGACCTCAGAGGTTTCTCACCAAGTAAATTCAGGGCCTTCAACACATAACCTACATGGACAGACTGAAGGCCCTGTACTCTGTATCTTACAGGCTGCTGAGAGACAACTTGTGCTTGGCCTACAGAGGAGTTTCGGACCCTGCCCTAATGGAAATGCTGCACATCTGCAAGTCAAATGGGACAAGATTCACTCACTCTAGGATCTTAACCTAGCCTATGACATTAACAGAACATGCTGGAGAGACAGATATGTCTCCCAGCGATTGCCACTCCTCTGGATTAAACTACCAATTCACATAAAACAGAGTTTCTCAATGACCTTAAGTGTAACTCAGACAACTGGATGGGAGGCCATAAATTTACTGTGGGGTTGTCACCTATGTCCATGTTGGATAAGGCAGTCAGGGATGATCATAGATTTATGCTGCAAATATAAGACCATGCAACTTGGCCAACAAGGGAATAAGGGCATAACATGACTAGGCTTATAAAGGCCCTAGGACCAATAACCTAGTAACCTCCTATGAATCTATGAATTACCTTTGTATCATCATCATCAATACTTCAGTGTGCACTGGATCCATGAGTCTTTATAGCATTCACCCCTTTCACTATTTGCAGCTCAATAGTATCAATAAACTCACGTTCTTCTAATCATCTGCTTCTTGTGCATTCACATGTTGTAATGTTCTATTTTACTGTGTATACATCCTTGCAAAATGATCATTCTCAACAAAGTGGACATACTACACTAAATGTTCTGCAGTAGGGTCTCTTGGGCCTTTAGCTACAGTACTAACAATGGCTGTAGTTTCTTTAAAGTTCATTTATTAACACATGCCATTTTCTGCATTATCTGGTTGTCTGCATATTTGTTGAATTTTTATTATTTCTAACAGTTTTATGTGTTTGTTTTGCTATAGGTTCATAGGTTCATAGGTTCACAGGTTGGTACTAGGCTATCAGCCCTAGGGCCTATACAAGCCTAGCCATAACAATTCCCTGGCTATTTCTTCCCACATTATTTACTTTCCTGGACCCCTGTCTAGCAGGCAACTGACGTGATCCCTGGGGTGAATTTCCTTTCTCCCATCCAATCGTCAAGGTTCCTCTTGAAGAGGTCCAAAGAGGCACTCTGCTTGACATGTATGGGCAATCTATTCCAGAGTCTGGGGAGTCTCTGGGTCAGGAACCTATCCCTCCAGCATGTTTTGTTTATTGTGATGACAAGGTTTAGATCCCTGGAGCGTGTAGCTCTGAGGGATTGGGATTTCTTTAAGTGTAGCATGTCCAACAGCTCTGGGTTTGACATGGCCTTGTATGTTAAGCAGAGATCGCCTCTGAGTAGACGATATGCGACAGAGTATAGCTGGAGTTTTTAAGGCGGTCAGCGTGGGGCATCTGCTTTAGGCCTGTGATTCTTTTAGTGAGGTATTTCTGAGGCCTTTCCAGTTGTTGCAGATGTCTTGAGAGGTACATACCAAATGGGGCGTTGTATTCTATAATGGGTCTAATGAGGGATGAGTACAGTGGGACAATGACCTCCTTTTTTCTGGATGAAAAGCCCTTTGTGTTGAGGTGTGCCACATAGAAGGATTTCCTGACTGTTGTGGCGATGTGGTTATCGAAGGTGAGACCACTGTCCACCTGTGTCCCTAAGTCTCTTATCACACTTTCTGTGTTTAGTGTACTGCCACCTATATGGTAATTCATGGATACATGTTTTTTCCCAAAGGGGATAACAATACATTTCTTGGCATTGAGCTTGAGCCCATGGCTCTGGCACCAAGCATCTGTTTCTGTAAGGCCCTTTTGTAGAGTATCCACATCATTTGGTGATTCAATAATGGCTCCCAGTTTGCAGTCATCTGCAAACTTTGTTAGCCAGAGTCCCTTAGTGTTGACCTGTACTTCAGAGAAGTAGATGCCAAACAAGAGCGGCCCCAGGACTGAACCCTGCGGTACTCCACTTGTCACTTGTCCGGAGCTGGATTTGGAGTCAGCTACTTTTACAGTGTGGGTTCTATCAGTAAGCCATTTAGCAACCCATTGGGTGACATAGGGATTAATGCCCAACTTAGTAAGTTTATCTATGATTCCAGAGTGGGGGATGGTGTCAAAGGCCTTGGCAAGGTCTAGATAGGCTGTGTGGACCACCTTACCCTTGTCCATGGCTCTGGAGACTGATTCAAAGAAGTCAATCAGGTTCAGGAGACAAGATCGGCCCTTCACAAACCCAAACTGGGTGGGGTCCAGTGTTTGAAGGTTGCCAATGCCCTTGTTTATAAGTTCCATGATAATACGCTCCATGGCCTTGCAGATAAGGCTTGTCAGACTGATGGGACGGTAGTTTCCGGGATCCAAGGTGGATCCCCCCTTGTGGATTGGGATAACTGTAGCTCTGCGCCACTCAGTGGGCACGAAACCTGAGGTGAGGCTATGATTAAACATGACACTTAGGTGAGGTGCCAGTTCATATTGTAGTTCATGTAGTACACAGCCGGGATGTCATCTGGTCCCATGGATGCTGTATTCTTGGCTTTAGAGAGTGCGTTTTGTACCTGTGTGGCCGTTATTACTGGAATTTGGCAATCTTCCGGTATTGAGATGGGCCATTTAGGGGGTGTGAGGGGGGTGAAGTTGGCACTGAATCGATCTGCCAGGATATTGGCAATATCCTTTGGATCAGTATATTTAATGCCATTCTGTTTTAGCTCAGTGCAGATCTGAGCATTGCCATTTAGATTCTTGACATAGTTATAGAATGCTTTGTGGTTGTCTTTGGAATCTTTGGCAATTTTATTTTCGTAACTAGCTTTGGAGGATTTTATGAGGCATCTCAGTTTCTTACTGAGGCCAGTAAGGGAGTTTTTTGCATCCTGGGATTTTCCTCTTTTCTGCAAAAGTTTCTTCCTTTTGTTGTAAAGTTTGTTTATGGCAGGGGACCACCAGATTGGCTTCCTGTTTTTGGATGAGAGCATTTTAGTTCTATTTGGGATGGCACGATTCATGCATGAGTGGATGTGCTCATACAGTGCCTTAGTATAGGATTCAGCAGTTGAACTTTCAGTTCCCGTCTGCATGGGTGTTATGAAGTTTGTCACTTCTGACTTGAGTAGCATGAAGTTGGCTTTGGAGAAGTTTTTTATGGTGGTTTCTTTACTGGGGGTGGGGTGGTATGTGGATGTTAAGGGTGATTAGCTTATGGTCAGACCTGACTAAGGAGGGGGTGACCATAGGTATGGAGCATTGATTTCCCATGTTGGTAATGACCAGGTCTAGGATATTGGAGCCCTGGTGGGACTATGGATTAGTTGATCCAGGGCATTGGAATTTATGAATTCCAAGAACCGTTATGCAAAGGTGTTGGGACATGAGTAGTTTTCCCAGTTAATGGCAGGGTAGTTAAAATCACCCAGTATTAGGGTGTTTGGTTCTATCTTAATATTTTCCAGTATGTTTAGAAAGGTGTAGTGAGAATCTTGGGGTATGGTGGGGGATCTGTAGCAAGCTACAATTTGGATTGCAGTCTTACCTAGTGTTAGTTGCACTTGGAGAATTTCAGACACATTGTGTTGGCCAACTAGCCTGGTGGTGTGAATATCCTTGGTGAATATTGACACTCCTCCACCTTTAGTGTTTCGGTCCTGGTTTGGTGGCCGAAAAGTGTGGTAAGAGTTGTAGCCTGGTATTGCAGTATATACTCAGTCATAAAATTATTTGTAGACATTTGACACTTGATAGGCTTTTAAGATGAATGGTATAAAATACATTTGCTCTGTGCCCATATACTTTTCTAGTACTAGATCAACTTCACTTAACAATCTTGCTCTGATATGATACGATCTGATTCAAAACACAATTCTGTCTCTGATTAAAAATCATTTATTCTTACAAACACCCAGTCCTATGCTTTGTGGGCAGAAAAGAAATGTCTTATATATGTTAAATTCATTTACAGCTTGCAATATGCTTTGAATTTACTTTTACAGAGTGTAATTAGTGCTTTCACAGGTTGCAAGTGTTAAATATTGTAACTGCTTCTTTTTCTGTGTTATTGAAGGAACACTACTCCAGTTACAGTGAGATGTAGCTCAAAATGATGACTTTACAGCTTCCTGTTTTCACGTGAGGTTTTTCTGAAGGTTTAAAGTTATCAGTTGTTGTAGATAGGTTATATTGAGCCAGAAATGAAAAAAATGGTGTTAAATAACTTTGGTGTTCTAAAAAGTAAATGTGAAATTTGAGACATTTAAAAATGAAATTTCATTAAATACAAAAATGTAAAAGCTAACTGGACTCAAAATTTCATCTAATTTTATTGTGTAGAAACCCTTTTGAAGAGATTTTTCAGGACAGCAGAACCAGGCAGGCATATTTTTCTTTAGAGAAAAATAAAAATCAGCAGCTGGTGCCAAGTAAGCAAAATGTATGACAGTGTTACTTGGTATTTTGATACCATTTCAAACAATCCAAATGAGGTACCAGCTTACTGCACTACTGACTAAAATTAAGATAGCCCACAACTAATGGTTGATTCTAGTGTTTTCATACTGAAGTCAAGACAGTACATTTTTGAATATTTATTATTTGTCAGAGATAGCAATCACATAGTTTGTTTATAAAGTAGTGGGATTTTTGGGTGTTACCCCATCTTTTTACCATGTAAGGGCACTTGCCCTTCCAAAAATGCTTTTGCTGGTATTTCTTATTTTGTTTGTGGTTTGCTGAGTAGAATGATTGTGATTTTTTGTGAATAATGTTTTGTGACTCAATCAGTAAACTGTCAGACATTCATTAGGGAATGAATCCAGTGTCCTGACAACAGACTGTATCTATATTTAAAATAAGACAAGTAATCTCCTTGGTATCCCCGAAGTCTCAAAACAACCCACTAAACAAGTGTAGTGGGTCCAAAAACAAAACAGTGTAAGAAACTTCTCTGTGTGGAAGATTTTCAGTCCATATATCTCTAGTTAATCACTGTATATTAATCATATCAGATAAAAGTAGTAGAAGTAGTGAACTTAAACTCATCTTAAGTAAAAATAAATAAATAAATAATAAAAAATATATAATTGTTCAGAATTACTAAGTATTCAAAAGTAATCCAAGCAAGGCAGGCAGTATGTTTCTAGTCAAAAATCCTTTATTAAGTATACAGACAAGCGATCCAAGTAAAACAAAAATAGATAGATAAATATAGATAAATAGATAGATACATTTCTCTTCATAAAAGACACACAGGGTTTAAGTTCCAGATCCTAGAATGCATAGACATGGGTGATCTTGAAGGAGACATCCTGAATATTCTGGAGAAACATGAACTCATGTGGCAATTAAAGGTGAACTCTTTTAGGAAGCCTGGACTAAACTACTACTGTTCAATTAAAAGTGCACTGGAACTTAGAAAATTGCCACATTGATTACATGACTAATTTTATTTTATTTTATTTTATTTTGTTCTACCAGTTGGTTTTAAATACAATTTTAAATCAATTGTAATTTAAGTGTATACTTTGTTTCCATCATCATGCATTTTTTCTTATTATTATTTCTTTTTCTGGTTCTCTTTTTCCACTTTATTCAAAATGATGTGTAATAACAATACTAACTAATTATACAATTATATATTTTTATAGATAGTTTTAGGGTTCTTGTACACAGACCTGAGGAAGTCTAGAAGGACGAGAGTGATCTTTGTTAATAATAGGTTATGAAAATAGAATAAGATTTTTACAATTGATTTTTTACATGCAAAGTGTATACGTATATATTTATATATATTTTTGATTGTCAAATGGACTAAGGTTTGACAGCAGAGAAACCCAAAAACAAAGCGAAAGCCCACACAGTCCTAAACGCAATTTATTAAAACAAGGAAATCACAGCGTTTTCGCCACACACATATGGTGGCTTCTTCAGAGGATACAAAGGCAACCAAACACAAGCAGTTAAATACTAAAAGTTAATTGAAGTCAACTGTTATCAATTAACCACAAATTGTGAAAACAAGATGCCTGCATTAGACTAAAAAAGTAAAATGCAAAAAACGTCAGGCATAGCTTGAATACATGCTGGACTATAAATATAGTTAAAAGACTGTGGCAATACAAAGAAACACAATATTTTGACACAGTCAAACACAAGTAAGTAAAATTCAGAATATCATAAGAAACAGTATATTTCCTAAGAAATAAAAGTGCACAAAAAAGGGGTATAACAAAAATCATATGTGCATTTGAAAAGCAAAATGCTAAATAGTCATTCCAAAGTATGCATTATTTTAAAAGGTGGAACGACATAATAAGACACATAAGACAAATAAGTAACTTTTTACTAAAAATGGTGTAATTTTAAAAACCCACATCTAATATGTGACCTTAACATTAGTTAAAAATACTAAGTGTAAATGTAACAACCTCAGGCAAACCTTGCTAGGTCAAATACTCACAAAATAGTAGGAAACAGTGCCACCAAATGGCTTGACACTGTAACCACAAGTAATGTGCTGGTGCAAAAAGGACTAAGCCAAAAGTGTCAAGGCAAATATGATTCTTAAAATATAATTCTTAAAATAAAAAGGGAACAACTATCTCATATACGATTTTAATTTGAGATAAGGTGCAATATTACAGCTTTCATTCAACCCCGGAGGGTTGAAAGCATTAAGCTTGAGTTGCCAAAGCAATTCATTTGTCTCAAGTATAAGGGCACTAGGTCCACCACGAGGATGAACAGGGAGGTGGTCAATCCCCATAAAAGAGAAAGCATGCCCAGGAAAAGAACAGATGTGCTTGGCAAGGGCATTATCAAGTCTCTTATTCCTGATGGCATATAAATGCTGGTACAGTCTGTCTTTAAGCCTTCTATCCGTCTTTCCGACGTAGAAGGCTGGACAGCATGTGCAGAAAGCAATATACACTACTGTTTTCGTATCACAGGAAATACGGTGATGTATGAAATATTTCCTACCTTCAATACAAAAACTGCTACCTGTTTTGATATGTGAACAGAAGTTACATAGACCGCAGGCAAAAGAGCCATTAATTCTGGCACTACAGGTGCCATAAGGAATCTGTAACAACTCTTTGATGTTTCTACCTCTTCTAAACACAACAACAGGTCTATCACCTAACTTCTCACCTACAGGTACATTACTGGTGATAAAAAAACAGTTTTTAAACAATATGTTCTGTATTGCGTACGAGTTCACCCCAAATGTGGAAATGAAACTACAGGTAGAGGCCCTATGAGAGGCAGGTTCAGTAAGAGGCATGGCACCGGCCAAGTTGTCAGAGGCACTAGATCCAAGAACCGCCACAGTGCAAGACAATCCTTCTTGAGACAAAAGAGGTCTATAAAACCCACTATTTCTTTTATTCAAGACCTCTTCTATTAGTTCAGACACAAGAGTAGCTGGATAGCCACGGTTGGCAAAGAGGTTTGTCAGAAATTGACATTCAACATTAAAATCTGACAATTGACTGCAAATTCTCACGGCCCTCACGAGTTGCCCTTTGACTATTGCTTTTCTAAGTTTAAAGGGGTGAGAACTGGTATAATGAAGGAAGGAATTCACATATGTATCTTTCCTATAAATTGTGGAATTTAACCTTCCTGTAATACCATCCCTAGTCAGTTTTACATCAAGGTAATTCATACTCACACCATCGAACTGGAAAGTAAATTTAAGAAACGATGTTGTACTATTGATGTAGTCGACAAAACTCTGTGCTGTTGGAAAATCACCCCTACAGACTGTACCAGCATTTATATGCCATCAGGAATAAGAGACTTGATAATGCCCTTGCCAAGCACATCTGTTCTTTTCCTGGGCATGCTTTCTCTTTTATGGGGATTGACCACCTCCCTGTTCATCCTCGTGGTGGACCTAGTGCCCTTATACTTGAGACAAATGAATTGCTTTGGCAACTCAAGCTTAATGCTTTCAACCCTCCGGGGTTGAATGAAAGCTGTAATATTGCACCTTATCTCAAATTAAAATCGTATATGAGATAGTTGTTCCCTTTTTATTTTAAGAATTATATTTTAAGAATCATATTTGCCTTGACACTTTTGGCTTAGTCCTTTTTGCACCAGCACATTACTTGTGGTTACAGTGTCAAGCCATTTGCGGCACTGTTTCCTACTATTTTGTGAGTATTTGACCTAGCAAGGTTTGCCTGAGGTTGTTACATTTACACTTAGTATTTTTAACTAATGTTAAGGTCACATATTAGATGTGGGTTTTTAAAATTACACCATTTTTAGTAAAAAGTTACTTATTTGTCTTATGTGTCTTATTATGTCGTTCCACCTTTTAAAATAATGCATACTTTGGAATGACTATTTAGCATTTTGCTTTTCAAATGCACATATGATTTTTGTTATACCCCTTTTTTGTGCACTTTTATTTCTTAGGAAATATACTGTTTCTTATGATATTCTGAATTTTACTTACTTGTGTTTGACTGTGTCAAAATATTGTGTTTCTTTGTATTGCCACAGTCTTTTAACTATATTAATAGTCCAGCATGTATTCAAGCTATGCCTGACGTTTTTTGCATTTTACTTTTTTAGTCTAATGCAGGCATCTTGTTTTCACAATTTGTGGTTAATTGATAACAGTTGACTTCAATTAACTTTTAGTATTTAACAGCTTGTGTTTGGTTGCCTTTGTATCCTCTGAAGAAGCCACCATATGTGTGTGGCTGATTTCCTTGTTTTAATAAATTGCGTTTAGGACTGTGTGGGCTTTCGCTTTGTTTTTGGGTTTCTCTGCTGTCAGACGTTTGTGGATTTTTTCAAGTGTTTACCAAATGGACTAAGGTTGATATATTTCCAGCCATGTAGTATATTGTTTTGGATAAAATCACAAACTTAATAATCTACTTAATAATTTGGTTAAATAAGAGGTACCACATCATTATAAATTTTATCTAAAGTACATAAGGGTTATATTATTATGACAGCTACTAAGTAGGGCAGGATCAGCTCGAATGTCACACTGATGGGGGAAGGGATGTGAATTTAACATGTGTACCAATGACACTTTGTTTTAAAGCATAATAAACCACTCCCTTGTCGATAAAAAGTGTATATATATATATATATATATATATATATATATATATATATATATATATATTTAGAAAGCTTGTGAGGAAACTAGTGCTCTATTTTTATTGTACTTGGATCGCTTGTCTCTGTACTTAATAAAAGATTTTCGACTAGAAACAGACCCTTGCTTGGATTACTTTTGAATACTTAGTAATTCTGTACAATTATATATTTTTTATTATTTTTTTTTTTTTATTTAAGATGAGTTTAAGTTAGCTACTTTTACTACTTTTGTCTGATCTGATTAATATACAGTGATTAACTAGAGATATATGGAAGAATTTGAGGCCAACTGACTGAATTATGAACAAGGAGATAAGACTTGCAGTCCTACACCAGGGAGACACTTTCACCACACTAAACTTCAAAAATAACAATAGTTCTATAAAATCTTCATTATCCAGCAATAATTGAAAAAATGCAAGTCTTGCCAGAGTGAAATAATTCCTTTTTAAAGGCAAACGCACACATCAACATTAAACCACACCCAAACTCAACCCATTCTTATTACAGAAAAAACACACATATTATATAGTATAGTCATAATTCTCCATCACAAATTTATTTATTTATTTACATTTGTTGACCGGGATTGTCCAACTGAATGTAGGTTCATTTTCAGCGGAGACCTGGGGAGAAAAGCTCCACAGTTAAAATATTCAGACAGTAGTTACATTGCATATAGGTTCATAGGTTCATACTAGGCTATCTACCCTAGGGCATTTATAAGCCTAGCCAGAGTGTGTGTGGCTTTCACCACCCCTTAGGATGAGAATACTATACCCATTAGTTTGCTGTGCCTCTGTCCAGCAGTGATACAGAGATGATTCCCGGAGTAAACCTACGATCTCCCATCCACTCGTCAAGATTTCTCTTGAACAGAGTCAGTGAGGGGCTCTGCCTCACATGGACTGGGATTCTGTTCCATAGTGTAGGGAGTCTCTGGGTGATGAATCTGTCCCTCCAGCACGTCCTATTTATATCCGTGTTGAGGTTTAAGTCTCTTGCTCTCGTGGCTCTGGTGGATTTGGATTTTTTGAGGTGGAGCATGTCCATTAATTCCGGGTTGGACATGGCCTTGTATGTCAGGCACAGATCACCTCTGAGCAGACGGTATGCGACTGAATAGAGCTGGAGTTTCTTCAGTCGGGCATCGTATGACATATGTTTGAGCCCCTTTATCCTTTTGGTGAGGAACTTTTGGGGTCTTTCCAACTGCTGCAGGTGTCGGGTAAGGTACATTCGAATGGGGCGTTGTACTCAATCATTGGTCTGATAAGTGAAGAGTACAGGGTACAATGACCTCTCCTGATCTGGATGTGAATCCCTTCATGATCAGGTGGGCAATGTAGAAGGTCTTCCTAACCACTTTGGCAATGTGAGTGTCAAAAGAGAGGTTACTGTCAACTTGGGTCCCCAGGTCCCTGATAACTTCTTCCGTGTTTAATGGATTACCACCTATGTGGTAATTAGGGGTTACCTTGTTTTTCCCAAAGGGTATGACTATACATTTTTGGCATTTAGCTTAAGGCCATGGCTCTGGCACCAGTTATCCATTTCTATGAGACCTTTCTGGAGGATGTCTGTGTCTGATGGAGTGTCAATTATGGTGCCCAGTTTACAGTCATCTGCAAATTTTGTCAGCCACAATCCCCATATGTTTGCCTGCACTTCAGAAAAATAAATGCCGAACAAGAGGGGCCCAGGACTGAGCCCTGTGGGACACCGCTCGTGACCGGCTTAGAGTCTGACATGGCACCAGCAACTCTAACCCTGTGTGTTCTGTCCTTGAGCCAGTTTGCAACCCATCTTGTGACATATGGGTTTACATCTAAGCTGGTGAGCTTTTCTATGATGCCCGAGTGGGGTATTGTGTCGAATGCTTTTGCTAGGTCAAGGTAGGCTGTGTGAACTGCCTTACCCTCATCAATGGCCTTAGTGACTGTTTCAAAAAGTCGACCAAGTTCAAGAGGCAGGATCTGCCCTTGACAAAGCCAAATTGGGTAGGATCCAGTGTCTGTAGGTCCCCAATGTCTTTATTTATGAGTTCCATTATGATCCTCTCCATAGCTTTGCAGACAAGGCTCGTCAAGCTTATGGGGTGGTAATTTCCAGGGTCCGTAGAAGCACCGCCTTTGTGGAGTGGGACCACAGTTGCCGTCGCCATTCTTTGGGCACGTATCCTGTAGTAAGGCTAAGATTAAACAGCAGCCTTATGTGTGGGTTTAGTTCCTCATTGAGTTCATGTAGCACACAGCCGGGGACACCGTCCGGTCCCATTGATGCTGTGTTTTTTTGCTTTAGAGAGAGCAGCTCTCACCTGGGCATCTGAGATGTTTGGGAGGTTAGACTCTGGTGGGATAGATATTTCTCCTTTTGTGGGGAGGGAGGGAGAAATTTGCACTGAACCTGTCTGCCAGGATGGTGGCAATGTCTGTGGGTTCAGTGATTTTTTATCATTTTGGACTAATTCTGAGCATATCTGGGAGTTTCCACCCAGGTTTCTAACATAGCTAAAGAAGGCTTTATGATTGTCTTTTGTGTCATTAGCGATTTTTCTCTCAAAGTTGGCCTTGGATGATTTTATGAGTGATCGTAGTTTTTTGCTAGTATTGACCAGAGATGCCTTCCCATTTAGGGATTTTGCTCTGTCATGTAGTAGCTTTCTCCTCTTGTTGTAGAGTTTGTTTATGGCTGGAGTCCACCAGACCGGGCGCCTGCCTTTGGTGGAAAAGGTCTTGATTTTATTAGGGATTACTTGATCCATACATTCCTGGAGGTGCTCGTAGAAGGCATTTGTAAGGGTTTCAGCAGCGTGGGTTGTGGTTTCCACTGGCTCGGGGCCTTGAAGGATACCACTCCAGTCTTAAGAAGTGTGAAGTTTGCTTTTGCGAAGTTTTTCACTGTGGTCTTTTTGCTGGGGTGGGGGCGGATGTGGATCTCCAGTGAGATTAATTTATGGTCTGATCTCACCAATGAGGGATATACTTCCGGTGTGGAGCATTTTGTCCCCATGTTTGTGATGATCAGGTCTAGTATATTTTCTCCTCTTGTGGGAATGGTGACTAGTTGTTCCCTAGCATTTGAGTTTATGAACTCAAGGAACCTTTGGGCTAGGGTGTTGGGGCTTGAGTAATGTTCCCAGTCTATGTTTGTGTAGTTGAAGTCACCCAATATGATGGTGTTTGGAGAGACATTTATACTCTCCAGTGTCTTCTGGAAGGCTGTGTGGGTTTCCTGAGTTTGAGAAGGTGGTCTGTAGCATGTTACAAACTGTAGGGCAGTTTTACCTATGGTTAATTGCACCTGGATGGTCTCCGATGCTTTGTGCGTTGCCACTAACCTGGAGGTGTGGGTATCCTTTATGAATATGGATACTCCCCCTCCTTTTGTAGTTCGGTCTGGATTTTGGGGCGGAACGCATGATATGAGGTATAACCTGATAGTGCTGGGGTGCTCTCAGGAGCCTTGAACCAGGTTTCAGTCACAGCACAAACATCAATGTTCTCCATACTGAGGAGGGCTTGAGGGCTGCATCTTGAGGTTTAGACTTCTGGCATTGAGCAGTATTACCCTTAGTTTTTCTCCATTTTTGTTTTCTAAGGCGGTAGGTTTATCATTTGAGCCTTGCCTAAAAAGGCACTATGGGGTGGCAAGAGCCTTTGCCAATATCCGAAGCCCAGGGTGACAGGTGCAAGCCATCCCTTGAAGCAGCGTGGCTTGTCAAGCATGTCATCCCAGGCAGACAGACATTGGATCCCCTTAGAATGACACCAGTAATTAAGCCAATTATTAAAGCTGATCATTTTGTCTCTGTATTGTGGCATCATTCTTGGTGAGGGTAGGATACTGCTCAGGGTCAGGGTCATACCGGCCTGGGCTACATAATCTGAGAGCTCCTCTATGTCTCTTTTCATGTAGTCCAGGGAGGTACATCTCAGGTTGTTCACACCGGCATGGACAATGACTGAGTCATACTTGTACTTGCTGTGGAGTGACCTGAGTGCTTGTGTTATGTGGCGGATTCTAGTGCCTGACAGGCAGCTAACTGTGATCTTTTCCTTGTTCAGTCTGGTGAGTGGGACGTCAGTGTGTCTGACTATGGAGTCACCTATAACAAGTGTGTATGGCATTGTGTTTGGCCTTAAGGGCTGTGACTGTTTAGCACACTGACTTTGAGAACTATGTGTTGCATGTCTTATGTCTTGAGGTGGCAGTTGCTTGGGTGTCTGCTTTGGAGGCCTCTGTAGTTTTGGTAGATTTTTGATCAGTGCCTCCGAGTATGTCTTTGTGTGTTTATGTGTTTGTTTTGCAGTTGTGATAGTTCTATGTGAAACTGGGTTTGTGGTGTGCATGGTTTCCTTCTCCTCCTGTCTGGTCTTGCCAGTCCTGAGTTGAGAGAGCTCAGCCTCCAGTTTGGCTATATAGTTGCATCTCTCACATGTATTTGTGTTTTGTGGGAGAAGGAGTGGGTTGTCTGTGTACATGAGGCAATTGTAACATTGCCTCAAGATGCCCAGATTCACCAGCTGAACAGGAGAGGACGCTAGCAACTGACCCTCCGACATGCTAGAAAAAGTGAAAAAGTTTGCTGTGTAACTGAGTCAGAAGGGACCTATAGGGAAATGGGTACTCAAGGGGATTCTAGGCTAATGTAGTACTTTGTTTAGTATACAAGTACTTTACCTATATAAAAATGCTTTGGAGCAAGTGCTGAGCTATTGAGATAGAGAATAGACTGTTTAGATTGCAAGTAGAGAAGTTCTAAGGGAAAAATTTAAGAGCAGACTTTACGGAGCCAGAAATAGTTTAACCTTGTTTAACCGGCGCTGCCCGATGGTGCTCTATGGGCAACTCCGCGCTAAATCACGCCAAAGCTCGCTAAAGCGGGCTTTATAGCAGGGGGTTGAAAAGACCTAGGAATTGACCCAAAATGGCCAATAGACTACAAGTTTCTGGCTGGAACCACTGCTGTAGGGACAAATAGGCTGCTCAGTGCTCCCCACTCCCACTGGTGAACAAAGAAGCTTCCCTTTATCCAAATAAGGATATGGAATAGCACAGGAACCAAGCCAAAGCCCAGAGATCAGCAAACTCTGAAGACTGGACTATTCTAGTTCAGTAAGGTGGGAAAACAAGATTTTTTTTTTTTTACAGAAAACAGAGGAAAAACAGACAGTAAATGCTATAAATGCTTTTAAATGGCTAGCACACTTGAGTGTGTTAGCCTACAGGTAAAATTAAGCAACAAATATCATCACAAATATCATTACAAACTCATTACACATGAAAAATATATATTTTTAACACAGTCCTTTATTGTTATTTTGTATCTACCTCATCTTTTAATGTTTTCTATGCTAAATTTCAAAATCTACTCAACTTCACTACCTATGCATCATCTTGTCATTTGGCACTCACCTTCTCACTTCTCTTTCTCAAGTACCCCTCCCTATCCTTTGCTGGAATTGTCTATATATTGCTTCTTATTTCTGCTTTAACCTTACAACCCAGCTTCTGTTACCCTCACTCTACCCTGCTTACCATATTTATTGTCATATCTTCTCCAGCTGTACTCAGTTGACATCCCCTGACTTGTATGTCTAGGCAATTTTCCTTTTCAAATCACATACCATTAACTACATTTTATCTTCTCCAAGCAAATGTGATAACATTCCTTTCTAACTTATTTATTGTATAACTTACTAAATATTTCTTTCAGTGTTTCTCACTCTGTTTGCTACTTTATAACCCCACCACATACTGATGTTATCTACCTCTTTTCCCTACATTTTCAGTACTCTGGATTTTCCCACTGACCTCCGTCCCACACTTTTTTTTTGTTATGAATGCTATAAAACCTATGCAATTACCTCTTATGTTGATCCATCACTGGCCCTAGTACTTTCATGGCCTTCACCATTACACAAGAGTCACTTCATTTCTCATCATTCTCACACAGCTCATTTTCTTTCCCCAGTCTTTCCCTCAGCTTACCAAACTAATCTCTCATTTCTTCTCCAAATCCTTGTATATTCACCCTATTCTTCCTCTCCATACACAGCCACAACCATAAGCTTTTTCCTCCAGCTCTCTTCACTTCATCTTTCCTACATTTTCCCTGATATAATGGGGGGATGGGGGCTGGCATAATGGTTAAACTGTTCACCTTACAGACACAAGGTGCAGGGTTCAATTCTCACATGGGGTAATTGGCTAGGCTTAAAATGGCCCACAGAGGCAGTAAGCCTAGTATTAATCTATGAACTTATGAACATTCCAATTTACAATAGCCTGTTCCCCATCCTCAGATCAAAGTGCTATACATATTGCAGCATTTTTTTTTCTAATCTCATAAAACATTTCCAAATCTTTGCAGCTGTTGCTAATTTATTACATTCCTAATTCTAACCCACTGTGGTTCTCCTCCACAAACTTCTTCAGATCTACTTCTGTTTCCCACTCTATCCCAATAAAGGCATTCTTACCCTTTTCCAGACATTGTCTTAAGATTTTTAGTTGCCTTGTTCTTCATATCTTATATCAACTGCTACTGCTTAACATCTAAACTGAGGCATACCATATCACACCACCATCTTTGTAGCATTCTGGAATTTAACAAAAGGATTGTTCTAGTAAACTTTTATCCACAGATGAGAGTTAACAGGATAAACTATTCCAACACGGAGAAGTTCTCCTTATCAATATGCTAAATATATGCTTGACACAGTTTGGAAACTGAATGGAATTAAGGTATAGATTTTTAGAATAGAGTCAAGTGTTTGCCTGTTTCTTATATAAAATATGTTTTTATAAAATTATCACTTAAGAAATATTCAAACATCTACAGAAAAATAACAAAACATATTATCATTTTTATTTACATATGTTACACGTTACATATATGTTTTTTCTTTGCAAAAAATTTCATTTAGTCCAACATTGCATAAACTGCTCAATTCCTGCCTTCACTTGTACCTAACTGCATGTACAGAATTGTTTCAATGAATTCCATTTATTTCTAAGTAATTTTATTCTTCCCTTTTCTAATGATCCCATTTCCAGCTCTTTTATATCTTTTACAATATTCAATACTTTAAATACAGTAATTGCTTTTTTGGCAGCTAACAGATTTAAAATTCATACGGCTTCTCCATGTCTAGGCAATTCATATCCTGTCATCCTAGCACAAAAAATCATTTCCTTAGTTACAAGTTACCTTTTACTCTCTCTATATATTTCTGACAGACTACTCTGTAGGAAATTTTTAAATCTGTCATCACATTATATTTCCAAAAAACATGTTCATAGTTACATCTTTCTTCTTTATCACGCCTCTGACAATTTTTATCTACCAGAAAAAAAATTCTTAGAAGTCTGATAGGGGTATTAAAATACCTATTACAGACACTTTCAAGCAAAAGTATCAAGCCTCCTGGATGTCTTCCCATTGTTCCCATGTAAATTGTTCTTCCAGTATCTCTTCCACATGCTTTCTAACCTCATCTGATCAATTATTATAGTTATTACATTATGATTTACACACTGTACAAATTATCTCCTTTTTCACAGCACCTTGTGTTCTAGATTCAACTGAAAACCGTACTAGACATAGTCTTTCACTTAGGACACCCCTATCCTTTTCTGTATACTCTGAGATCAATCCCTGGTAGGAAAGGCACCCTCTGGCCTGCAGTCCAAACCATTTCTTGGCTTCATCCACTCTATTACCTTTCCCACTTTAGTTATTTTTTCCCAAAACCTTAGTTTTTTCGGCAGTTTTCTCCAGTAAATTCCAGTCCCCTCAGTACCCCAACTTGCTATTATCCCTATCGAAAAAAGTGTTTTGTCCATTCCCAAGTTGGGTTAGTTCTTAGAACACGTTGTGAATAAAATATACAGTATAGTTGTTATGTTCGTTAAGGATCTGCATCCAAAATCCCATGCTCTCCTTATTTATGAGCTCCCTCCTGCTTCATCATCTTCCCTTGCCACTATGAATTATAATCCTCTGCTTAGTTATGCATTGCCTTAACAGTCTATCTCTAAAATATCCCTTCAAATCAGGTAATCCTAAACCACCTAGCTGTATCGGGGGGGTCAACATTTCCTACCTAACTTGACCTCTTCCCCTCTAAGATAAATTCCTTCAACTCTTTATTAATTATTGTTAATAATATCTCCTTTAGTTGATAAAAAATGTGCCTGACCTCTATATAAAACTAAGGGGGCTAAAATGTTGCTTGTATCTAAATACCCATATTCATAAACTATAACTTCCAGCTTCTAAGTTTTTATATTATATTTGTTTAGTCTCTTCTCTGTTATCCATAAAGAATATGTTTTAATACTGTTTTTGGTGAGTGTAAAATATTAATATTTAAGATGAATGCACATCACCCCCGTGGTAGGCCTTTGGAGGCAGAAAATCAATTGAGGAGGAAAAATCAAGAACTGTTAATTTCAGTAGAAAAAATACAAGTAACTGTACAGTTATTAATGAGAAGGCTCTGATCACATACAATGCACTGGAAATATAGGACAATGACAACTAAGGTAACTCAGTATAAAATTTTCAGAAAAGCATTTTCTTTTGAAATGAAAATCAAAGAAGCAGCCAAATTGTCAAAGATCTGAAACATTTAAATAAAATATGGATCCTTAATGTTGACCAAAAACTCACATCAGAATAACAATAAGTAATGCAAACTTGTTTTAGTTTTTCAGAAATTAAATAATACATAGAATCAATTACACATATTCATTCCTTACTGAGTTTGTGGAAGAACTTGTGTGTCAACAGAGAAAAAATGAGATTTAAGATGCCATAACAATTTATTCACTTGATTAGGTAAGGGTTAGAGAAAGATTTCAGTACTAGACAGAGGGGCAAATTCTAATACAAAGACCTATGGAGGATATTTTTTTCTTCATTTAGAACCACAGCTGTTGAAAATAAAGATCTTTTCAAGTTACTCTACATCATAATGCCATTATTTTCCTGACTTTATATACACTGTTTCCATTAAACTGGCTAACCTTCTAGGAAAAATTTATATTGAAATATTTAAGGTCTGATGTTAACTTTATCTGTGAAATATGTTCAGTTAAAATAGGCACAATTAATATTGGTGGCAAACAAGACCCTTATTGATAGAGCTTGTAATTAGAGATTTAGAAAAAATTATATATTGTTGAAAATTTGGGATTTATCTATCTTTGAACAAGCTGCAGAGATAAGTCATTTATGAGCACAGTAACTTTCATTGCAAATGTATACATTTTTGGGATTAATAAACAATTTATTTAAAGTAAAATTAAATAAAGGCCCCCTATACAGGTTTACCAGATGTGGAAAGAATGGACATCCTTGAGATGGTCTTAATTGTATGCAGCTTGAGATAGACAAGGTACAGTTTTTGCAAAGAAAGATAGCAGAATTGACACTGTGGAATTTAATATCATCTATCAAATAAATAGAAATATTTAAGCACTTTATAACTGTAAATTGACTAGAACAGTGTGACGTACTATATAAAAGCCTTTTGAAGCAGCAATTCAGAAAGTAAAGACAGTGTTATTCATTTTCTGATTAACTAGTACTGGGGATTCTAGAGTAAGAACGTGCTCTTAGGTTTGTAAATCTATGGAAAATCTAGACTGATGGGAAGAAAATCCTGAGAATAATTATTTGTAGCCTATCTCATAACATGGCAGGATATGACTTAATGTCAATTCTTACCAAATTGACTAGTCTGTAATTTTCAGGGTTGAATGAATCTAAACTGGGTTTAGGAAAGAAAACAGTTTTAGACTGACTGAAAAAAAATATCTAAGAAACCACAATTCACAATGTATAGGTATATTTTCATTACAAATGTGTAATGAAACACAATCTTTATTAAAATAAATGATTTCTGAAGGAAACTGAACAGCATATCAGAGGAGCTTACTTAAAAACATCTATAGTAATATGAGTGATTAGCTAAGTAAATTGTCAATTCATACCCTAAGGTCATAACATATGACACCAAATAAATTAATTACTAAAATGACAAAACTGACAACATCCAAATTAACTTAGGTACTGGTAAGACTGGAAGTCTGGAGCTTTAACTATCACATTTCTTTGTTACAGAGTTTTTTGAACATCTGTTTAAGAATCACTTAACCTATTTTGAAGTACCTGAACAATGGAGGACAGTCACTGTGATGCCCATTTAGAAGGGCAAAGAATACTGGTAGCTCTGTAAAAATTGCAGTTCTACTAGTCTCTAACACACCATTTTGATATCATTTGAAAAATACTTGGAATGAAAAGGAGATTTTGGTTTGTGGAGATGCCAATTTGCTTTTAAATTAATATAGTCAAAGGTCAACTAGTTAGAGTTGCTCGTATGACTTCTGATGAGGGAGACGTTGATAGAGAGTTACAAAAAGTCGCACAACTATTTTATGAAAAAGGGTATCCAGCTAACATAGTGGAGAAAACTGTAGAATATGTTAAAAGTGAGTGGGGTAAAATTTTAAACCACTGTTAGGTGATGTACTACAGGAAAAAGAAAATCTGTAATAGGAGAAACAATTTCATAGGGCTATGGTTATTCCTTTCTGTGGGCAAGTCAAACAAGTAAAAAAAGATTTTTGAGAACAATTGGTCCATTCTTAAAAATAACCCTAGAATATTTTCAGTTGTTGGGAAGGAACCCACTTTTTTATACAAAACTGGGCTCAATTTAAAAGGGGCATTTGAACTTACTAACAAAAGTCAGGTAGTGGGTAATAGTGGTACAACAAGATGTGGTGCTTGTGCACAATGGAAGTTCATACAAGCTAAGAATATGGAACCCTACAAAACATTTTGAAGTCTAAGGTTTTCTTTGAAAAAGGAAATTGCCAAACATCAGGGATGATATATCTGGCACCTTGTAAAACCTGCCCAGCTTACTACATAGGCAAGACAGACAGCTGTCTTAGGGACAGAATATATGAGCACCAGTACCAGATTGCCACATGGAATATAAATAATGCCCTATATAAACATTCATTAGTATGTGCAAATTTTGTTCAGTTTTTGTTTGGTATTGTGGAGCGAGTAAGACCAAACCCTAGAGGGGGCTATTACAGGAATTATATAGAGGAAAGGGAAATTGAGTGGCAAATAAAACTAGCTGTGACCCATGCACCAGGACTTAATGAAATGATATCCTTAAAACCAATATTAGTGAGGAAAGCTACCTCATAAGTGCTGTGTATCTTAGTCTGTCTGTGTGTGTGTGTGTGTGTGTGTGTGTGTGTGTGTGTGTGTGTGTGTGTGTGGGGGGGGTGCTGGTTCAACTATTCAGTTTATATATGTTTTAAGTAAGTCAGTGGATAAAATGTGGTTGATTTTTTTATTTTAAACACATTTTAAGCTTACATTTGATGAATGTTTTGGAATTTGAAAAGTTATTTTTATAAATGATGTTTGTTAAAATGTTCTTGTGTCAAAAGGTGTTTGTAATGCATTTCTTTTGAATATTAAGGTATTTGTATCTTTAAAGGACTGTGAAGGGCGATGACATCACCCATTTTTAACAGTATTTAAAGGCCGTGCTATGGAGTGCAGTTAGATTCTGATGAAGTCCCCAGTTTAGGGGATAAACGTGCTCAATCTTTGTATGTTAGAAGAATAAAAACAGCTTGGACTGAAGAGTTTGGCTGACTGAACATGTTTCCTATTGCTTCACAGTGTATGTTTTGGACTTTTTTTGCTTTTAAGTTAGGAAAGATAAGTAGTTTTGGTGGTACATCAATAAACATCTACAATTATATATGGACAAAAATGGCTCCAGAGACAGGCATGCAGCTAACATGACGAGTGTCTAAATACTTGAATAGGTGCTTAAGTTTGATTGTCTTCCAAGGAAACGATATGAGAGAACAGTGGCAAGGGCTGTCGTGGGAATGCTCTTTTTTAAAAGCATTTATGGTTTTTATAGAACTCAAAGTGACATTCTGAAGGTCGCACAGTCTGATTTCTTGCTGTACTACTTTATAGTGAGGTTACTGGTAGGGCATCAATTTACTTCTTATTATTCCTCTAGATGTCATATGGCAGCAGATGTGAAACCATACAAACAAGGCAAGTTTTTTCAATACTCATTTATGAAACATTGCAATTACAGTCTTAAGAAACCTGCAGTTTACAAGGAAACCTGTCTGAAAGCTGTAAACAGTGAAAGGACAAATCAAATTATTCCTATGAGCATAACAGCTTAGAAACCTAAAAATGTACTTTGTGCCATATTTCTGCAAATTACAAGAAAATAACTATTTAAAGAATATAATGGATTTGACTTTTGAGAGGCATAGGGAGAAAAAGAGGGCTCAGTAATTGAAATAAGATAAAAGAGTTTCAGAATTGCTGAAAGGTGAGAAAACACATCTTGCCTTGTGTATGCAATATGTGTTCTTCACAAGAGAGTACTAAAGTAATTGGGCAGGAGATTCAGAATTAATGTTCTTTACAAGATATTACCGAAGTAAAGAGATAGACATTTCAGAATTATTGAAAGGAGAGAAAAGAAATCTAACTTATATCTGCAATAAGTGTCCTTCATAATATTTCAAAACACCATGGAAAATATTGATGATTTTATTGCTAAGTTTAAATAATGAGCCAAAAATTGTGAATTTAGTGACTTAACTGATTCATTAGTAGAATATTAAAATATATGTTTTGTTCAATTCTATTCAAATGACTGTGCAAGTGGTAAAGTATTTAAAAATAATCACATTCAGTGTTAAATATAGCAGAAGATATAGGCAGAGTGAGTAAAACTACTTAATCATACAAGAGCTATGCAAAGAATTAGATGTGTACAGTGTTCTGTGTGAAAATGTAAACAAGAAAAAAGCAAAAATGTTTGATAGTGTGGTTAGAAGCACAATAAAATAAACTGGCATTTACTAGATACGTATTATAAAATATGTGGCAGAAGAAATCAATTTACTAACGTTAAATACAATGAAATAAATACATTTCCAGTTGAAAATGATAGCTATAATTTAACAAAGTCAGGTCTGCTAATAAACATGAAAATAGTTGCATTTTTTTCTACTTTATCATGTAAGATACACTTTAAATTTATTTTTTGGTCTTAATGTCCAATATTTCAGAAATTTTGTTTGCTAAGTTTGGTTGTAAATAAGTGGTGCAGTTTGCTTGTGGAGAAGAGCTGAGAGAACATCAGCTAAGACTGTCCTAAGAGTTAATGAAAGTTAAGTCACTGGGTCAATCAGCTATAAGATCAATGGCATATTTGACTTTCCATCTCCAAAATGTTCAAGATACAGAAGACTAATAAGGAAACCACCTAGCTATGGAGTCATTTCACAGATGTTGAAAACTATGAAACCAGCTGCATTTTCACCTTAAAATCTAACACATTGCTGAAAAGAAAAGAAAAGAAATGTAGTTTAATACGATGCAATAATATAATGTACTAATAATGTATATATGATTTTCCTACCAAAGAATCTAAAGTAATGAAGATGTAAAGCAGTAAAACAGTTAAAAATTTCAACCATATTGCTTTGCCTTGGATTTTTATATAACCATGCTGGTATGCCACAGCAAAAATTGTATACTTCTACAGGGAAGCATGGTTATTTGTAATGGAAGAAAACATATCTCTATACAGAAGCAAAACTATTCCCTTTATAAACAGAGAATACCACATCAGGGATGAATCAATTATCTTTAAAGGATTTATCACTACAGAAACAAATTATCTACTTCTACAGGAACAGAACAGAGAAACAAAATGGCTATTACTGTAGGAATGAGTATTTATTTTAAAAGGATAAATCTTCATCTGAACAAAACTCTTACAACTCCAGACTGGAGCCATGAAGAACAACAACATAGCATTCCTATCCAACTAATTGAAATGTATTGAGTTATGCTGTAGTGTTGTGGAGGACAGTAATCCATGCCCTGCTCCGTCTATTTTTGAGATATTTAATGTTTTAAAATATGACACACATTAAGTATAAATTCTTCAATCATGAGTAGCCTGGCACCCTTTGTCTATTTAAGTGCCTTGCAGAAAGTCACAATATATATGCAAATCACAAATAAAGGAGTCAAACCTGGATCTACAAAATGAAATCATTTAACAATAAGCAGCATACATATTTAACCAATGTGCTCTAACTCTAAGCTCAGCAAAGTAGAATGTATTCCTTGAGGGGAACATGATTTGAAATTGTGACATGGGCAACTATTCCTAATGTATGGCAGTATATGATAAAAAATACTTTATTACAGACTAAGGCAAACATCAGAACTTCTATCAGAAGGATGTCAGAAATTTTAATAACAGTGGACTCTGCATTACATGGGCAATTAGACCATTTTGCTAGGATTAATGCAGTATGAGCAACAGTCTCCTGTGCGTCAGGCTGTCTATTAAAGAATGTTAAGGACGCAATACAAACAATAAATAAATAAACAAATAAAATAGTCTTCAATTATTGTATTGCAGTTTGCATGGACTTAATTTAGGTCATACTTCCTTGTCATATGCAATTGCATCTTCTAGGGATATATTTGCATTTGTCATTTCAAATGGATTTGGGTTAAGTTTTATGTTTGTGATGCCCTCTCCCATACTATTGGCACATAATCTTGTATTAGCTTTATGATTTCACCTTAAAGTAAGATGATTATGTCTAATCTACAGTTCTAGACAAATTTTTCTTTGGGAAACCATTTTTTGTAAGGGATGGGTATCAGTTAAGGCACACACAAAATGGCTTTCTAGAATTAAAGACTAGAAGGAAGGCAGGGGTCAGAAATTTTATAGAGGTCCACCCATCAAGATTAAGTCAAATAATTGTAGTCTGGGTGAAATTGTTTTTTTAAACCATTTAGTACAAGGAGCCTTTCTACCAAGATGCATGAGTTACTATGTATAGTATAAACAGGATGTGTAGATGTTTGCTCATTTCCAGCACCAGATTTATTTCAGATCAGCTACCACCATTTGGTCTACCAGGGTAGCATGGCCACCATAATGTTTTGAGAATATATTTAGTTTATTTACTTTATTTAACATTTGTGTAACAGGAAAGTCCGACTTGGAACAAAGCTAATTTTCAGCGGAGGCCTGGGGAGAAATTTATTTTATTTTATTTTATTTTACATTTGTTGGCTGGGCTGGTCCAACTGGGTTTGAGTCCATTTTCAGTAGAGGCCCGGGGAGAAAAGCTCCAAATACATACATTGATAAACAGAATTACAACTTTAGTTAGTGAGCGTTTGCAATTACTAAGTTCTTACAGATGCAACAATTTGGACTTAAATACATACTAATGGAATACAAATTGAGCAGAAAAGCAGACAAGTAAGTTATAGAATAAAATTAGCAAGCAGAAAAAATGGAAGTACTAAAAGCGAATGGAATGTTAGTCAGGGTTTGTGCAGGGGCAGAGTCAGTGGGTACTGAGGTAAGTTTTGAGCTGGGTTTTGAAGCAGTGATGAGAGGAGATGGCAGAGAGATTATCAGGAAGAGAGTTCCAAGCTTTTCCTGTAGTGTTTGAGAACTAGGAGTTACCTGCCAAATTGTTGGATTTACAAGTTGCTATAAGAAGTTTGTTAGAAGAACGTAGGCTTTTGAGGTTGCACTAAGGAGTTATAAGGGAAGTGAGCATAGGGGTGTTAGTAGGTTTGTACAGGATTTTTTGGGCTAAGGAGAGCTGGTGAAATAAGATCAGATTTTGCAACTTAAGCCATCCTAATTTCTTTAAGTTTATGCAATGGTGAGTTTTAAAAGTAGAGCCAGAGGCAAATCTGGCAACACTGTTGTAGGCAGCAGACAGTTGGTTGAGGTTAGTTTTGGACAGGTAAGTGTAAATAGGAGAGGTGTAAAGGAGAGTTGAAACCAGGTGGGAATGGGCAATGTAAGTTCTGGCAAATGGAGTAAGGAATGACTTAATCCTATAAAGGGAACCTAGTTTTCTGTTAACTAATTGTAAAGTATTGGTTATGTGAGAGTCAAAGGATAGGTTGTTGTCTATCTCTACTCCATGGAGCCTGGTAGGGGGGTCTGGTGATATGCTGGTGCCATTATTAGACAAGACAGAGATGTTGAGAGGAGGGGATTTTCGGGTAAAAATTTGTTTTTTTGGGGGGTATAATATTAGGCATCATTTTAGGAACCATGTTTCAATGGCTTGGAAAGTCTGCTGGGTGACAGAGTGCAGTTCAGAGGGGGATGAGGCAGAGCAAATCAAAGTAGAATCATCAGCATATTGTATACAGGTTGCAGAGGAAATACTGGTTTGCAGATCATTAATAAAGATAGAAGACAGAAGGGGGCCAAGAATAGAGCCTTGGGGAACTCTGAGGGTAATGGGGAGATGGTTGAATAAGATATTATGCCAGAGCACTGCCTGTTGTCTGTTATGAAGACTGGAACCACTTTATGGCACAAGAGTCTAGTGCTAATGTTTTCAGTAAATTTATTAGTATCTGGTGATTGACCATATCGAAGGCTTTGGATAGGTCAATAAAGAGAGCAGAGGTAAGGATATTATTCTGATTTTTGTTGATGCAGTCAGTGAAGGAAAGGAGGGCAGAAGTGGTGCTGTGGAAAGGTCTGAAGCCATGCTGACAGTTGGATAGGAGGTTGTTATTTAACAGGTGATTAAGTAGCTGTTTTTGGATGCATTTTTCCATGATTTTAGCAAGGGGGGAGAGAAGGGCTATGGGTCGATAATTAGAAAGTTCTATTGAGTTTCCACCTTTATGTAGGGGAATAATATGTGAGATTTTCCAGACTGAAGGAATGTAGCCTTCAACAATAGTTCTGTTAATCAGGATGGAAATTGGATAGACTAATGGTTTGGCTGCAATTTTTAGATTTTGGGCAGGTAGAAGGTTAGCAGATGGAGAGGAGGCTTTACGTTTGTGGAGAAGAGAACAGATAAGGGATGTAGGTACTGGTTGCAGTAGAAATGAGGGAATAGAAATGCTAGGGGAGGTGGGCTGAAATGTTATATCGGGGGATAGTTGGTTAGATAAAGACTGGACAGTTTCAGTGAAGAATGTATTAAAGGCATCAGCAGTTTGTTTTGGGTTTGTTCTGGGGAAGAAATGCTCTAGACGCATGGCTTTGTAATATATGTAGTTAGAGTGTTTTCATCTGTGTTAATGAAAATATTCAGTCAAATGTTACTCTAAATTATGAACTAAAACATACAAAACTGTTTTTTTTTTGTCCTACTTTCATCCCAGGAGGTTCATTTGAATTTATGGTTAAATTAATTGAGATTATGGGCAGTGGTTATCATTTTTTATATATGATCTTAATGTCCCTCCAGATCTTGTGATGCTGAATTTCTGGAAGTTATGATCATGGTGGGTTATTATCAGCTGTTGCCCTTTTCAACATTTTGTAATAACACTTCAGATCTAGCTTTCATCTAGCCAGATTTTCATGCGTTAAGCTGTATTGATATACTTTTAATTGGGAATTCAGACCACTAGGTTGACAAGATAAAGACATTTCACTGCAAACTACTTATCTATTTGATAAGATATTTTATTATACAGAATATGAAAAAGTCATTCTTAACTTAAATGAGAGAACTAGTATTAAACTCTTCCAACTTCTCCCATCTGTCCTCAAAATTGTACCACCCCAAATAGCTAAACCACATAATTTTAGTCTCTCCTTTAACATATTCAACTTTTTCTACAGCCTTCAAACATGCTACATTACCCCTCTTCCTAAGATGTCTAACCCCAAAGAATGCAGGGAATAGTGACCAATGGTAAATTTGTATCCTATAGCAAAATCTTTGGAATGTTAATTTGCAAGCAACTATTTGGCCACATAAATAAATGCAGACTCCTCTGTGATACACAGTATGACTACAGAAACTCATTCAGCACTATGGCAGCATTATATTCTGCCACAGACACAAATTTTAACAACATGGATGATTCCCAACTAACAGTGGGACTATTTGTAGACATGAATAGAACTTTAAAAACAGTAAATAACAATCTCCTCCTTTACAAACTCAGTAGATTCAGCTTTCTCCCACAGACTATTAAGTGGCTTCAGACTTACCTACAAAGCAGGATATTTCAGGTTTATGCAGGAAGCATCCTTTCTAGTCATAGTTCATAGCTCATAGTTCAGTACTAGGTTAGCTGCAGTTATTGGTCATTTTAAGCCTAGCCAATGTCTCTTTAATGGTGAGAATCAAACTCTATAGCTTGTGTATGTGAGGTAAACACCTTAACCATTATGCTAACCCCCAACGCGTGGCTCAGACATGTCTTTAATGTTTGGCAACAGCCCCTCTCCTTTTCCATCTTTTCATTAATGATTTCCTCACTGACCTAGACCAACTTAATAAATTTGTGTACGCCAATGATCTACTGTATGAAGACAGTAACCAAAAACTGCTGCAATGGAACAGCTGGGTAGATTCTACCTGCCAATCAAAACTTGTGGGTGGGCAGGGTGATCAAGGCTAGAATTTGGACTGCAGGTATATTAATCAGTATGATGAGACAGAAGACTGATTTTTCACTAAATCAGGATGTCCTCTCCAAAATGGGACACTAGAGCTTTGCCCCTAGGTATGGCTCTCTCAATAACAGAAAATTAAGAATTAAAAATAAATTGTGTGAAAAGCTGCAGCTTGCTACTAGCAATAACTTTATGGAGCCAAGGGAATAAATCACAAGTGATGCTTGAACCCCCAACGTACGCACACATAAACACTCAATGTATGCCAGGTAGAAACTGTCAGGGAAAATCACTCTGCACTTTCTTCCTTAGCCCTGCTTACACACATCATTTGCCTACTTTGCAGCAAATGTCAGAAAGAAATGTAAATTCAAAAAGTGAAGCAGTAAGGACAGCATACAAATTATACGGTACTATAGCTTCCCCTACATGCGGTATGGCTATTTCAGTAACAGCAGATTAAGAATAAAAATTTACAGCTCACTACTAGCTATGAATTTAAAGAACTACTGGAGCAACTGACAAGTGCTGTGTAAACATATGTCTCATCATAAACACATGCTAGCTGGAAGTTAGTCTGCACTTTGTTCCTTAGCCATGCTTACTGTCAGAAAAATATGTATTAATGTATATGTTTAGTGCTTATTAGAAGCTAAAAGGGTTAACACATTTCATTCTATTTTATGTATAGCTTAGTTTTGTATGAAGCTACAAGATGCTTTCTGAAACTGCAAGATGCTCTCTGACCTAGTATTTGCTAGCACAGCAAAATTCATGTTTATGCCTTTATGGAAATTTACTGAGAAGCAGGTGATTATCTGCTAGGTCAGGAAAATAATGAATAGAACAATACTATTTTCTATAATGTTATTGAACGAACGGTGAAAAGCACTCAAAAGTCACAAGTAAATCCAAGAACAGAGTGCAATGGGCTAATAGAGTGAACGAAAAGCTGTTTTTTAAAAAAACTCAGCTTTATTACGCACTACACAGAAAACTCATTAACACTTTTATTAAACAAATCGCGTTTTCGTCCACACAACTCAGACTTCATCAGATAATCAATGAATTACTATAATTACGTCTTATATATAACAACTAGAATCAATAAACCAATAGGGTTCCATAATAACAATTTAAAATCCACTAATCAGCATTCTTATTGGGCTCATACATATTAATCAACTATATATGTATAGTACAAACAAATTTTTCATAGATTATATATTTAAAACTTTAAAAAGTTATAAAATGCTTTATAAAAACATTAAAAGTTATGATATATGTAAATATTAAAAAGGAAGTCTTTTATAAAGAAATAAAAGTGTTAATGCAGGTAATGCTTATAAACCATTTATAAAGAACTTATTCTAGGGGAACTAACACCATCTACTGTCATAAGTAAGTATTACAACCATCACATCTTGGTAGCCCTTAGTTTTAATAATGGCAGTATAGAAAAATCATCATTTAACCCTGGGAATTTACCTGCTTCCAGGGTTATTTGCCACCATAATTCTTTATATTGTATTTGTCCTTCCCAAGGGCCACCTCTGATATTTTTCTTAATTTGTTCCAATACTAAGAAGAACTTATAACCTTCACAAACTCTAGTGTGCTTATATAATGCGTTTGTATCTTTTGCTTTAGATATCTCATATATATGTTCATATATTCTTCTTCTTAACATTTTCTCCATTTTACCCACGTAAAACGAATTACATTTTTGACATATCGCAAGATATACCAACCCCTTCGTATTGCAACAATAATGCCCTTTACTCCTTATCCACCTATTTCTACTTTCCAAGTAAATTTCACCTTCATTAATAATATATTCACATTGATTACATCTCCCACATTTAAAGGTTCCTAATTTCCTTCTTCCATCCAACAAAGGATTTTTTTCATTGGGACTATTACAAACTCGATTTGTTATTGAACTTGAACAATCAGCTCTGTTCGTGTTATGAGAACATGCACAGCTGCAGAAAAGGTAGATACAGTTGAACAAAGACTGCTTGAAGAAATGAACTATAATCTGTGCTTGCTTTGTGCTCGAACTGGCCATAGTACCTTGAATGGTAACATCATATAGTGAGAAGTTGTATCTAACCAGTGGTCTCCAAGGCCATGTTGTTTTTCTTAGGAAGTTTTTTTTTTATAAACTTGATAGTGCCAGCAGAAAATCATGGACAAACAGCTGCTATGAAATAATATTGTAAGAACTTGTGATTTATTACGTCAGCTTAGTAGGCAATGTCTTGTAAGAAATGTATAAGAATGGCTTCACTTCCTGATTCTAGTTAGACAAGCTCTGTATTAGCACGTTTTTGTCTCCTTGCTGCAAGATTAAAGTGCCTTAACTTGAACCTGCCGTGTGTTGATCTTTTTGAAGTTGTTTTTCCTTTGACAGATTGGTCCTTCGGACTGGAAACTCTCACTTCGCCTCAGGTCAGATGGGCCAGGTGGCATGAAACCATACGGGGAAGAGACCACTTTGGTTCTTCTGCTCTAAAAGACCTCCGACTGAATTGTCGTTCAAAAGAGGCCAGCCACTGTTCTGATCTGCGACTGGAGAACGAGTCAACGGTTTTTCCTCGAACCAGACGATCAATCACGGAGGCTCAGGTAAGGTGAGATTTACGTTTTTCTGTTTTAGATCAGGGACTTGATTTGTATCATCTGTCAGGAGATTTGACTTGTACAAGTCAGGGACAGGAAGATTGCAGTCTTGTCATAGATCAGGGAAACAGAATAGGTAAGGCAGTTATTCTAGATAAACTGTGAAAAAGAGAAATCATGGTACCACATAGAAATAAGAAGGGTTACATAACATTTTAACAGTCAGAACAATATGGGAAATAAGTGCACAAAAAGTTCCCAAGATCCGCCATTAACTGAAGATGCAAAATATATGCAATTACAGCGTGCCGACAATGTTAGGTACTATACAAAATGGGTTAATAAATATGAATTTGATGGCAAATTAGAAAAATCCTCACTTATTAAACTTGTCAAACAGCTTAAAACCGACGTAAAAGGTCAGGTAAAAAAGCAACATTAATTAGGCATTCCTCAGGCACACAGGTGCATTGAGGAAGCAAACCACAGGGAACAAAAAAGTAATAATTCAAAACCTATGTTTCTAGATAAAGAGGACAATAATTTGGTAATAGCATCAGCCCCTCCACTCCCTCCGCTTCCCTTACCAGAATATGAAGCGAGTGGACAAGCTGGTCCACCTCCGCTATACGCAGCTGTCTCCGCGAAGCCAAGACCATTTGTCAGAGATCCCATTGAGACTAGGTCTCGAGCACGTAACTTAAGAGGGGATATTGAGTTATATCAAATGAACAAAAATTCACAAGCTATGAGTGAAGAAGAGATATGTCCACTCATAGAAGTACCAAATCCTCAGGCAGGACAGGAAGGGCAGGACCCAACTCTCCTGGTATATAGACCATGGACACCGGAAGACATCCGGAAAGCTACAGAGGGAATTCCCCATCCAAAAGTTAATTTTAGAAAATTCTTAGAAGACTTACAGGGCATGAGGATAAGTTATCATTTAAATGGAGAAGAAGTAGAAAAAGTAGTTAGACAAATCGTAGGTCCAGACTGGCACATGATCAGTGGCAACTGGAATCCCTGTGACGCAGAACACAAGCCACTCCCACATAGCAATGCAGAACTGCTTAACAGAGTAAAAGGTCTAACAGACCGAATCTCTGAGAAATGGAAGCCTAGGGCAGACTGGACTTGCATTAATCAATGCATCCAACAAGAAGGTGAAACTGTTGACAGATATTATACTAAATTATTAGAGTGTTTTAATAACCATTGTGGAATGCAGGTACCTGAAGACCAAACACATGATTCCCCATATGAGCAGCAGCTAAAGAATGCATTTTTAAAAAACAGTATTTTGCCTATAAGCGGCTTTATTACAATGCACATGGTAGACCATCGTACAAGTAGATTACAGTCACTACTTGAATATGCTAGACATGCCGAAAGGCATTTTAACAGTAAAAAGAAAAAGAAAGCCCAAGTATTTTCTGTAGAAGATGGAGCAGAAGTTTATGTAGTACAGTCTGGGAAAAAGGGCAAGAAAAATGCCCAGGGAAACAAACAATCTGATAAGCGATCAGAGGAGTTTGAAGAGAGAAAGAAAAGGGGTGAATGTTTTAAGTGTGGAAAAAAGGGACATTTAGCATGGGATTGCAAGCAAAACAAGAAGATAGCCATGGAAAATAAGGAGGGTGAGGACTGACTATATGATAGTCAAGAATCACTGGAAGGGAATAACCAAGAAAAGACAAATGCAAGTGTGATAGAGGGAGTAGAGAATGTGACAGAAGAAATAGAGGAAGTGCAAGAAATCGCAGATAGTGGAGAAAGTGAAATTTTAGACTTAGCATTATTGAGCCTAGAGCTCTACTTAGTGGATACAAAACCGGAAGTTACACTTCTGTTAGAGGGGAGGGAAGTCAAATTTCTGTGTGACTTAGGGGCATCACGGACCCTAATACAGCCTTCTAAACTACCAGAAAATTCAGAATCACTCGATTACATATTAGTGAAAGCAGCTAATGGACAGCTGTATCGGGAGCCACTCTCCCATAACATAGCAATAACTGACCCTGTTTCAGGGATGACCAAGAAAAGCAATATTGTTGTTTCTGCAAAATGCCCAGTAAACCTTTTGGGCAGAGATCTTATGCAGATATTTGGCATAGCAGTAGTTAAAACTATGCAGGGTATGGAAGCACAGCGACAAATGGATACTTTTGTAGTGCGACCGGAGGACGAAATATTTTATTGGTATAGCCAGGACTTGGTCACGACTGGTCCAGGGGCAGTAACCAAAGAGCTGATGAACGTAGCCATCAGTAAGTTCCCCTCCCTTGACACTGATCAACAGCATTTGTTGCACTGTACTCTGTATTATTGTAGCACACCAGGACCTGATAAAGAATATGAGCAAGAATTGTTTATAAACCATGCAAACAGATTAGTATTACGTAATCTGTACTGGGACACAGAAGGGAACAATGTAGTTAGCTGTTCATTGCCGCAGGAATTCTTTGCACTTTATAAATCTAATCGATTACCACATGTCAGTTTGACTAAGGACAAGAATGTGAAATGGGCAGACCTAGGAGAAAAAGTCTCAAAGTGGGAAAAACAGACAGAGTTAAAACTGTCAGAACAGGGAGTACAGAAGCAGAAGTTAAATTGGATAACACAGACACACCCAGCTGTACACTTGCAGTCTAGCAAGGACAGCTGATTAGCACTCTTACTAGAAGAGGAAGAGAATGCCTTATGGAGCATACCAGAAACTCTCTGGTCGACAGAGAAATCAGATGTAGGACTCATTCATACAGCAGGACTGGTTACTATCACGCCAAAATCAGCATTTAGACCACAGAAGAGGCAGTATCCCTTAAGGAAAGATGCAGAAGTAGGAATTAAACCTATAATAGCAGCTTTACTTAAGGAAGGAGTACTGGTAGAATCTCCCGATTCACCATGTAACACATGCTTATTTCCTGTCAGGAAAGCAAATGGAGAATGGAGTATGGTCCAAGATTTACAAGCTGTAAATGACGCAGTAATACCTAGAGCACCTACGGTGCCAGATCCACACACCCTATTGAATGATTTGAAGCCTCAACAGAAGTATTTTTCTGTGGTAGATAATAGCAATGCATTCTTTTCGATACCGATACACCCTGACAGCTAACATTGGTTTGCATTCACATTTCAGGGGAAAAGGTATACATACACACGACTACCACAGGGATATTGTGAAAGTCCAACAATATTCTCACAAGAGATGGCAAGCAACTTGGTGGGATTTAGCCACCGAGAGGCAGTCAGATTTTACTTTATGTAGACGACATCCTGCTGGCAGCCCCCACTCAGCGAGAATGCAGAGAAGATACCATAGCATTATTACATTTTTTAGCCACTCAAGGACATAAAGTAAACAAGAACAAGTTGCAGCTTTGGAGAAAGCAGGTTAAATACCTGGGATATGTAATATCCAAAGAAGACAGAACATTAGATGAAGATAGGAAAATAGCAATTTTACAAGCACCCAAACCAACTACCAAGAAGGAAATGATGTCCTTCCTGGGTACGACTAATTTCTGTCAGAGTTGGATTCCAAACTATGCTTTGGAGTCTGCTCCACTGACCAACTTGATATATAAAATGCCTATGGCAGCACAAGATTTATTACAATGGACACCAGGAGCAGAATCAGCTTTCTGCAAACTAAAACAATTGATAGCATCCTTATTAGTTTTAGGATTACCAAACTATCATAAATGCTTTTTCCAAACTGTAGATTGTAGGCAAGGTTATATGACATCAGTGTTAACACAGCAACATGGGGACAAGTAACGCCTCATAGCTTACTATTCATCACATCTGGACCCAGTGGCGCGATCCCTGCCCCACTGTGTACAAGCAGTAGTCGCAGCTGCAATGGCAGTACAGGTTTCAGCCTCAGTAGTGTTGTTCCACCCTCTCACATTGAGAGTGCCTCATGCAGTCACGATTATTTTACTGCAAGTAAAAGTAGCATATCTTTCTCCTGCTAGACATCTTTCCTGTATGACTATATTGTTGAGCCAACCTCATATGACAATTGAATGATGTACAACTTTGAATCCGTCTACCTTGCTCCCAACCCCTGCAGACGGCACACCACAAAGCTGCCTGCAGGAGATTGAGCAAAAGACACTGCCTAGAAAAGATCTAACAGATGTTCCCTTGGATGATGCCAAGGTGACATATTATGTGGATGGCTCATGCAGAAGGGGTCCTACAGAGCAGAACCTGGTGGGGTATGCAGTAGTCTCTGATACTGAGATTTTAGAAGCAAAGTCTTTACCATACAACTTATCTGCACAAGCAGCAGAATGGATTGCCTTGACAAGGGCATGTACCTTGGCAAAGGGTAAATGTGTAAACATTTTTACTGATAGCCAGTACACTTTTTCTACTGTACATGTTTTTGTGCATCAGTGGAAAAATAGAGGAATGATAACATCTACTGGTAAACCGATTAATCATGCACAGTTTATTTTAGATTTGTTAGAATCTATTCAGTTACCTCAAAAAGTAGCTATTTGTAAAATGCGTAGCTCATACCAAGCAACAGGATAGGATTTCAAAAGGTAATGCAAGAGCTGATACAGCTGCAAAGCAGGCAGCTTCAGCTTCAGAAATATTTCTTTTGAGTGAGGAATTACAACCTTCTGAGATTTTAGATTTAGAAATGTTGAAAACAATGCAGACACTTACTACAAAAGTAGAAAAACAGAAATGGATAAAACAAGGAGCAATTCTTGAGAAAGGACTATACATCACCAAAGAAGGAAAACCGATTTTGCCATCTAATTTGTTTAGATATGCAGCTTTGTTGAGCCATGGGCAGTGCCATGTCTCAACAGGGGGGATGGTACAGTTAGTGAATGGAGTGTTCACAGCATATGGATTTATAAACTACACAAAAAACTTTTGTGCGGCATGTTATGTTTGTAATAAGCATCATGCACAAGGGGCATTTAAGCCTAAGTAAGGGAGTTTCCCTGTACCACCGTACCCGTTCCATACTATCTGTATTGATTTCATAGAACTGAACAAATGCGGAAATAAAAAGTATTGTCTTGTCATTATAGATATGTTTTCTAAATGGGTGGAAGCTTTTCCGACCAAAAATCCAGATGCAGCTACTGTTGCAAAAGTCCTTGTTAGAGAAATTATTCCTAGATTTGGCATACTGGAAAAGATCTACAGTGACAATGGCACACACTTTGTAAATCATACTATACAACAGTTGAGCCGATATTTCGGAATTTCCTTGAAGAACCATTGTGCATATCATCTGCAATCTGCAGGACTAGTAGAGAGGCATAATGGGGTTTTGAAAAGTAAACTTAGGAAGTTAATTAGTGAGACACAAAAGAATTGGGTGTACTACCTGCCTCTGGCACTGTTGAGCATGAGAACTGTTCCAAACACAAAGGGGTTAACTCCTTTTGAAAAATTATTTGGGAGGACATACTATATCCCTCAGTGGAAACCTCTCATGCCTGCAGACCAGGAGGCTGACAGTTCACTCGCAGAATATATGAGACAACTTCTAAGTAATAAACAACTTTTGCAGTTAAATTCTGTTTCAGATAAAAAACAAACGAGACCATCGGAAGCAGCAGTAGTCCCAGGCACATGGGTCTGGGTGAAAGTCATCAAAAAAAAGAATTGGACGTCACCGAAGTGGGAAGGGCCATGCCAAGTGCTACTGTCAACACCCACTGCAGTCAAGATCGCAGAGCGAGCATCCTGGATTCATCGGACACACTGTAAACTGGTCAAAAACTTTAAACTGGACAAAAAACTTGTTACTGTTACACAAGAACAAAATGACCAGATATGGAGCTAATAGGAATACAGAACAACCTCAGAAGTATTGCATGATCATTCTGTTAACTATACTGATAACAATAATCTTTTTGCTGTGGCCTTTCCTTTTTCCAGCCACACGAGCTGAACTGAATAAAGGTAATGCTTTACTCATAGACTGTCATCCAAACTTTAACACTTACCAAGCGATCAAGCATGTGTATGCTGAGACTTTTAATGTTTCAAATTGTTGGGTTTGTACAGCTATACCAACAGCATACGGGGGATTATTAATGACTGCTGTCCCCCTAGGGGTCAATGAGACCTGGGAAAATTTGATTTTTGATACTACGACTGTGAAATCACAAAACAAAATAGCATTGTACCTGCCTGTTACACAAAAGGGAATTGTATGTTTTTACAAAAATGATACCGCGTTCCTTACAAATGTTATACCAAAGCTAATAATGCAGGTTCCATTTGTGATACAAACTATGACTCGTTTCTTAAATCAATGCACAAAACAGTTAGTGAAGTACAACATAATCCTGATCTTTTGAAACAGCTATCTATCATTGACAGAAAAATGTTTCATGCAGGGCAAGTATATATTAATACTAAAGTAGAGCAGTGTTATTTTGTGTGTGGGAAAAAGGCATACAAATGGTTACCTGAGAATTGGTCCGGCAGTTGTTTTTTGGGTTACCTGGTTCCGGCCATACGACACACTGCAGTTTTGCCTCAAGGAAGAATTCAAAATGTCAGAGAGGTCACCATGAAACCTGGAAATCCAATCAAGAAACCTGAAAATCCAGTAGGACAAATCAATGCAGGCTGGAGAAACCATAACTCCATGAAAAACAAAGATAAACTGACACACATGGACTTGAGTGATACTATTATATCGTGGGCAGGTATAGCCCCTGCATATGGCACAGTAAAATCGATTTGGGAGCTGAGAAAACTGTCCAAACTTCTCGAAGTAATGAATAATGCAACTTTTTCTGCTCTCGAATTAGTAACTGATGAACTGAATGCTATGAGAACTGTGGTGCTTCAAAACCGCATGGCTCTCGACGTCACCCTAGCGGTGAAAGGCGGTACTTGCGCTTTAATAATAGAGGAGTGCTGTTTGTATATTCCTGACAACCAGCATGAGATAAACGACCACCTCGAGGTAATTCAGCAAGTGTCGGCCATGACCAAACCAGGCCCAAACCCACTGATGGATTTTTTCCAGAATTTGTTTGGGGAGTGGGGTACCATACTAATGAACATCCTAATTACCATTTGTGTGGGATTACTCCTATTAGGAGTGTGTGTTTGTTGTGGTATTCCCTGCATGAAAAGATTAATTAAAGCTTTTATAGACATGTCAGTTTCTGAGACTTTGTATCAAAGTACTGAATTTGAAGAACGATTGAAAAATGAAACACTTTCATAAGTTTAAACTGAATGACTCTCTTAACTGCAAATTTTGAATGGAAGAAGTTAAGAGAAGAAGCAAACTGTTTATGCTTTTGAAAATCGAATAAAAAGTATTAACATGGGGGAAATGTCAGAAAAATATGTATTAATGTATATGTTTAGTGCTTATTAGAAGCTAAAATGGTTAACACATTTCATTCTATTTTATGTACAGCTTAGTTTTGTATGAAACTACAAGATGCTTTCTGAAACTGCAAGATGCTCTCTGACCTAGTATTTGCTAGCACAGCAAAATTCATGTTTATGCCTTTTTGGAAATTTACTGAGAAGCAGGTGATTATCTGCTAGGTCAGGAAAATAATGAATAGAACAATACTATTTTCTATAATGTTATTGAACTTGAACAATCAGCTCTGTTCGTGTTATGAGAACATGCACAGCTGCAGAAAAGGTAGATACAGTTGAACAAAGACTGCTTGAAGAAATGAACTATAATCTGTGCTTGCTTTGTGCTCGAATTAGCCATAGTACCTTGAATGGTAACATCATATAGTGAGAAGTTGTATCTAACCGGTGGTCTCCAAGGCCACGTTGTTTTTCTTAGGAAGTTTTTTTATAAACTTGATAGTGCCAGCAGAAAATCATGGACAAACAGCTGCTATGAAATAATATTGCAAGAACTTGTGATTTATTACGTCAGCTTAGTAGGCAATGTCTTGTAAGAAATGTATAAGAATGGCTTCACTTCCTGATTCTAGTTAGACAAACTCTGTATTAGCATGTTTTTGTCTCCTTACTGCAAGAGTAAAGTGCCTTAACCTGAACCTGCCGTGTGTTGATATTTTTGAAGTTGTTTTTCCTTTGACAGTTACATACAGCTTCTGCTGCTTTACAGTGAATGCTAGCATAAATATATTGACAACCAAGAATGACATTAAACCAATAGGCTCATAGGTTCATAGGAGATTACTAGGATAATGGTTTAAGAGCTCTTACAAGCCTAGCCAATATACTCCAGTTTTACCCAATACGTGGCCCCTAGGGGCAAGAGAATGGTATGGATTTATGCCTTTGCCTTGAGTATCTTACAGATTGCTCTTGTCTATAAGGGACATAGGTACTACCCCAGGTATGAATTTCCAGTTCCTCATCCATTGATCCAAACTGACTTTGAAGAAGATCAGGGAAGAGCTTTGCTTTATGTGAATAGGAAGCTTGTTCCAAAGAAAGGGCAATCTCTGAGACACATATCTGTCTCTTCAGCATGTTTTTTTGAGTCGCTGACTAAGTTTAGATCCCTAGATCAGGTGACCCTCATGCTGTTTGACTTGTAGATGTGTAGCAGCTCCATCAAGGCTGGATTTGTGAGTGCCTTGTAGACCCCTTAATAGTCAGTAGGAGACAGAATAAAGGGTTATGGCTTTTAGTCTATCCACATAAACATGTTGTTTACACCCTATATTTTCATTGTGAGGAACCTTTCTGGTCACTCCAGCTCCTCTAAGTGCCTAGTCAAGTGCATACCAAATGGTGCATTGTACTTGATTACTGGTCTATAATTTAATTGGATCTGGATGCCATACCTTTACTTATAAGTTGTGCCACACAGAAAAACTTCTTCACCACTGTGGACACATGATGGTCAAAATACAGGCTACTATCTACCTGTGTACCTAGATCTCTCACCTCTGAGTCTACTGTTAGGGGTGTGCTATTGGGGTCTATATTATAACATTGAAGCTAAAACTTTGAATGTTATAATATCGAACCCAGTAGAGCGAATGCTTTAAATAGCGAAGCTGCAGAACACCGAATACTTTCCTAGGGAAAGTATTCAGTGGGTCGTTTCTGAAGCTTCACTATTTCCTCAACTGTGGAGCGAAGGTTTTGACTGGGTTAAGGTGAGTGTGCGATTGGGGCATGGGTTAGGTGAGTTAGGGTTAGGGCACAGGTCAAGTAAATGTGCGATTGTGTGGACGTGAGGGTTAGGGTGGGGTAGGTGAGTTAGGGTTAGGGAGTGGGTAAGGTGAGTGTGCTATAGTTAGGGACCTTAGGATTAGGGTTGGGTTAAGGTAAGTGGATAGCCACTGGTGTTTGTCTGGTTTAGTGTAGGGTTTTGTGAAGTGTATGTGTGTGGATTACTTTTTTTGGTGTGCTTGAGTTGTGTGTATGTTTGTCGGAACAGCAAATTTTTTCCCTGGGAAAAAAATTTGCTATTCTGACTGTTCAGTTTTCTGGTGTTTTGATTGAATGAGTTCGATATTATAACATTCAAAGTTTTTAGACTTCGATGTTATAATATAGACCTGTGCTATTGATATTGCAATGTGCAGGGGTATTTGACTTCTGAAGGGGTATGATAATGCATTTTTTCACATTTAGTTTTAGGCCATGGATAGGGTACCAATCATTTGTCTGATCTAGACCCTCTTGAAGGATATCTACACCCACTGGGGGATTGAATGATTGCCCCCAACTTGCAGTCATTGGCAAACTTTGTTGTCCAGAGGCCTTCCACATTAACCTTACCTTCAGAAACATATATTCTGAACAGGAGTGGTCTCAGCATTGAGCCTTGTGGTAGTGGCCTACCACTAGCAAGTGGCCTCTTGCTGGCTCTAGATTCACACACTTTAACAAGTGTCCTCTCTGTGAGCCAGTTGGTTATCCATCTGGTGACACAGGGACTTATACCCAGTTTTGTGAGTTTATTTATCATATGCGTGGGGAATTGTGTCAAATGTCTTGGCTGGGTCGAGGTAGGTGATATGTACTGTTTTACCCTCATCTATGGCCTTAGTGACTATCTAAAAGAATGCCACCATAGTCAGTAAGCATAGGCTTCTGCTTTTTCAGGGTATGGAGAGCTTAGATGCTAGTTATGCCATCCATTAATAGTGAGTAGTTTAACTTAGAGAAGTTCTTAAAGTTTTTGGGTTTAGGTAGGGTGATTAGTTTCACTTTTATTTCAAGGGAGACTACTTTGTGATCTGAGGTTGCCAGTGAGGACATCACACTGGGGGGGGGTTGTGCAGCACTCTTCCATATCTGTGAGTACCAGATCTAGGATATTTGTTCCCCTAGTGGGAGTGCAGACTAGCTGCTCCATTTGAAATTACAAAGTCAAGAAATCAATGGGCATGCATTTTAGTGGTCATGTATGCCTCACAGTTAATGGATGGGTAGTTAAAATCACCCATGAATATGGTATTGAGCTGGGCAGTGAGTTATTGTAGCAACGTCAGGTCTTATGTATGGATTTCCTAGTTCATAGTGGGGGACCTGTATCTAGCAATAATATAGTAATGGATTTTTCCCATGGTTAGTTGGACATGGATTAGCTCAAGCATGTCATATTTTTTGACCAGCCTTGAGGAATGATTATCCTTTATGTAGATAGATGCACCTCCACTTTTTGCTCTTTTGTGTGCAGTGGGTGGGTCAGAATGTAGGAAAGGCATTATAGCCATGTACTGCAGAAGTGCTTTCCATGGCTTTGAACCATGTTTCAGTAACTGCACACACATCAGAATTATACAGGGTGAGGAGAGCTTCCAGAGAATGTGAGGACTAATAAAGTTTCTTCTAAGTGCAGTATGGTTCTTTCAGTAAAAAAAAAACTGATGAAAATGTAGCCTGGTATGTTATCTGATCACACAGAAACATGTTTGACAAGGATTCTAAGACTTGATCCATGATGATTACGGGGGGGGGGGGGATTTTCAGGGATAGTAGGTGCAACAGCATTGTTAGATGGGGTAAAGTTAGCACTAAATGTATCGACTAATAATTTGACTAAGGTCTTTGGATTGGAATGTGTGATATTATTATGGATGAACTCATTGTATTGATGAACATTATTCCTTAATTTTCTGACATAACTTAAAAAAGATTTGTACTTTTCTTTGGTACTTGAAACAACTTTAAAGGTGCAGGTATAGCACTCAATATTTGGGTAATTGATGCTCCCTACCAAGAAGATGTTTGGTTTGATAATAGGTTCATATATTAGTACTAAGCTAACTGCCCTTCCAAGCCATTTTAAGCCTAGTTAATTATCTCTTGTGAGACTCAAACGCTGCACCTTGTGTTTGTAAGGCAAACACTTTAACCGTTAGGCCACCCTCCCAACCTTTTGCTGAAAGTAAGGTAATTTCCATGATGTTTGGGGACAGTAATAGTTCTTTAGCTAGAAATAAAGTAATAGTTGGATCTGTTGAGGGTGATTTGGATCTCCAAGAGCTCCAAGTTAGTCTTCTAGATAATTTAGTGTGAGGTGATGGTGTTTCTGTCAAGTACAGAAACTCCATTGCAGTTACCCAAGGCCTGAAAACATTATAAATGCTAAGCCCTGGTGCAGTGGCAGTGCTAACATTGCATTGAAGCCATGTCTCAGTAACTACTCAGATATGAATGTGTTTGAGTTGCAGCAGGGCCTCAAGTTCTAAAGAATTTCCATTAAGACTCCTAGCACTGAATAGTGTCACAGTGATGTCTTAATATAAGTTTAGGTTTGCTATGTAGGAATGTCTGGAAGGAAGACACAGCTTAAGAAAGACATCATAGGGACACAGTCCCATAAGAAGAGCTAGATTGTACCTGCCTATAATCTATCAGGTTCTACCAAGAAACAGTATAAATAAGAATGAAAAAGTAAAACATAAATCAAATAAAGTTTCTCCTGCCAAATAGATACACAGGAAAGCAAAAAACAGCATAAGGTGGTTTGAAAAAAGGTATGTAGTTTGTCTGCCTACAATCAGTAGCAGGTTATAATTATAAGTACCCCCTGGGAGTGATAAGAGTATGCCTGCCTACAATCTATCCATTTTGTACAACAAATAGTAAAAAATAAGAGATAATAAAAATATAAACCAAATACGTTTCTCTTATAATATACTTATGCAGGAAATCACAAAACAAGAACAGGATGATATGAAATAAGATCTAGTATGTGTCTGTCAAAAATCTATAACATGCTATAACTAGATAGCCCACTTTGAAGGGCTAGAGTGTACCTGCTTGCAATCTATCCCTTTCTGCAAAAAGTAAAACAAGAAATAAAAATATCTCCCAACAAATAGTTATGTAGAAAAGAACAACACATGATAGTTTAAGATAAGGTTTGAGTGTGTCTGCCAACTATATGTACCAAGTTATGACTAGCTAGGCAAAACAATAGAGCTTTTGTGTGTCTGCCTACAATCTGTATCCTTTCTACCTACAAACAGCAAAAATATGATATAAAAGGTAAAATATAAATCAAATTACATTTTCTTGCCGATCAGTTATGCAGGAAACTACAAACTAACAAAGCAGGAAATTACAAAATAACAAAGCAGGAAATTGCAGTTTGAGATATGATCTGCAGCTTGTCTGCCTATCGTGTGTAATAAGTTATGACTAGACAAGTCCCTTGTGAGGTCTGGAATGTGCCTGCTTACAATCTACCCCATTGTACCAACAAACAGTAAAAAATAAGCTCTAGAAAAATAAAGTATACATCTGAGAAAGCGTCTTATGCCAAACACTTATGATGGAAAGCAAACTCAACCCAGAATGGTTAGAGATAAAAATCTGAAATATGTCTCTCTACAATCTGTAGCAAGATATAACTAGACATGCCTCCTGGAAGAGCTAACGTGCAACTGCTTACAATCTCTACCTTCCTACCATAGTCAGTAAAAAATAAGAGATAAAGTATAAATCTAGTAAAGCTTCTCCTGGCAAACAGTTACTGCAGTGGAAAGAGCAAATAACATAGGACACAAACTGCTTGAAAAAAATTCTCAAAACAAGGTTCAGTATTAGGCAAGATCATTCTTACAAATGGAATTCATACTGTGGTTACTTAACAAACCAGTAGAGGAAGGTTCTGAAAAACTAATGATGTTGCCTTTTTCGCAATTATGATATCAAGGCATTGGCAGAAAACTTAACTCAGGCTGATCACAACAAAAGAGGAAAACGTAGATGCCTTATGAAAATGTTTAGTGCCTAACTGTTAAGACACAAAGCACAACAAATTCACAGTTTGAAAGTCATAACTGATGAGTCTTTATTTTTCTGACTGGGTTTTCAAGGCTGCAAACATACGTGGGTTTAGAAGTATGACCTATTAACTAAATTAGTATCAACTAGTCAGATTTCCTCTATATAGGGAAACCAGGGGAGGGGGGAACTCTACAAAGCAAACCTGCAGGCAATTTTATAGTAGCAGTTTTACCTAAGAAGTATATTTTTGGGTGTTGAGGGGAGACATACATTTATAGATAAAATATTCACCCTCTTAAAAGGCAGCAGATGAAGGGCAGGACCAAAGCCTGCTACTTAGAGCTGAAAAGCAGCTGAACTAATCATTTTACTACCTTGTTAACCAGGATCTGTCATCTGGATGTTAGAATAATTACTAAACATACCACAACAATGTAGTAAGTAGCATATATTCTGAAGAACTGGATTGAAGTGCTGATCATAGCTCTCAATCTCATAGCACAAAAACTCTGGAAAATGTAAAAAATAATGGGGGGACAAAGCCCTCAAAATAGGGACATATTTTAAATATTGCTGTTATAAACTTAGAAAGTTGCTAGAATGAAAGGTCTTGTGTTACAATGCCTTTTATGAAGGATATGAAGTCTGAAATTGAAATGACTGTCATTGTTTAGTGAATTCAGTCCTCACTGATTTGCCACAAATATCCAGAAAATCACAAATTTTATGAGGAACAGACCAAAAATATGAGGCAAACATCTGGACATTCTGTGAAAATCTGTACAGTTGAGAGGTGCTGATTGCAAGATACTCGTAAAAAGGAGAAAACACAGGAACTGCTACAAAACAACTTAAACAAGAAAATACAGTTCCAAAGGAACGCTTGAGTGTAGCAATATAGTGTAGCTAAATTAGCTATAAATAATCACTAATAAGTAGCTTCTTATTAGTGCTTACTTATAGCTAATTTAGCTACACTATATTGCGACACTCGAGCATTCCTTTGGAACTGTATTTTCTTGTTTGAGTTGATTGCAATATACCACATTTCATCTTATGAACAGTCCTGTGTATTGTCCTTATAAATAATAACATAGTGTATATGCAAATACAATAGTTCACTGCTACCAATATCAAAACTGGTACATGCTATGAGATGGGAAATGAAAAGCAGCTGAGCATGTCTGGAGCAATGATCTAATGTGTGCAGCTTAGATGTAGAACTAAACAGAGATGTGCAGATTTGTTTATAAGTTAAACAAATTTATCTGGAAGCAGCACAGTAAGAGCAGATGAGCTAAAAGTCAAAAACAGACAGGGACTTGAATTACACAATTGGAAAGAAGAAAGGTGAGACAGCAGGGAAGTGTGATTGGATAGTATAGTGTTCCATACTGGGCACACTGCCAGTAAAAAGTAAGATATTATTATTAATGTCAGTAAACAGCTGAAGACTCCTAGAGTAGTGTATCACCATTCCACACGCCTTTGCTTATTAAGGGGTACACTTCATGGTAAACATCTAGAGTAGAGAAATTAGAACTATATAGAAGATAAGTCAGAAATTGAATATTTACTTAATACTCCTAATATGCATGGCCTCAAGGAAAAAATAGAAACAAAGGAAAAAAGCAGAATATGAAGGAAATGTTAAGATACTCCAAAGGAATTGTTCATTTCATTTCATTTCATTTTATCAGAGTGCCTAACCATGTTGGAATCTAAAAGAAAAAAAAATACGAACGATTAATAAACATCAGCATACATAATGCAATACAATAGCATACTGGATTGTAAACTACAATTAAAAACCAAACTAATAAAGCATGTAAATGAATTCTTTCAAAATGATGCTACGTAAGGGGCTTCTGAAATGGGGATTCAGAGTTGCTAGCACAAATTTGTGATGCTTGATGATTCTATAGAACATGGACAAAATATTGAAAAGAGCATTTGCCTGATATTTCCAGTCTAGTTTTGCAAACAGCCAGCAAACTGTTATCTGATGATCTAAGAGACTTCCAATATCTACATGGGTTGCAAATTGTGCAAACCTTAGAGAGACAATCTTTCAGATGGTGAACTATGCAAAACAAAGACAAAACTAAAAGGATAAGATGACCAACGGGTAACATGAGGTGGTGCAGTTTTCACAAAGGGGTTGACACAAAGAAACTTTTCTTCTGAACATATAATTCTAAAGAGTGAAAGAATCAGGTAATTATGGTAGTGGGTAGTAGACTTTAATACAGGTTTCCCCCAGCAAAGCTAATTGGAGTCATGTATATACTAAGAAAAAAAGAAGTTGCTGATTTCATACGACAGGAAAATTAATAAATAAGTGCATACATGTACAGCATACATGCATACACACACACACACACACACACACACACACACACACACACACACACACACACACACACACACACACACACATATATATAACATATAGAAAAGCCTGAAGCTGTGTTCAGTCTTTGCAGTTGTATAATGCTCTAAGACATCATAAGGATAACTTAAAATGAAGAAGCACAAGTCAAATTTTCAAAAGCCTATATTACTGTAAAACAATACAACACATTCCAAGAAAAACACATTTAGGTGCCTTTGAAACTGACACGAGAATTTAACAGTTTGCAAACTATGATGTTTGGCAGTGTAGCACATGGGCTGCGAACAATTTTTTTCTGATGGTCCTGGATCTGATTCATTTTCCACACTATAGAAAACACAGCAAGTCACTTATGCAGACAGTGGGCCTGGGTGTCAACCTGTCTATATAAGAATAAATAAATCTCAATGTAGTTCCTTGCATATGTTTTTTTTTTAGGGGGGGGGTTAAGTCTCTAAAGACTTTTAACATAAATCTGTCAATCTAGACAGTAGAGATGGATTTTTTGTAATTACTTGTTGTAAGCTCAGAGAAATAAATGAAAACATTAAGAATGATTCATATTTTGCAAAACCAGAGTCATGGGTTCACTTTAAGAGTGTGAGTTGCACAGGTAATTTTTGCAACATATTTGCAGTGTGGAAGAGGAAAGCACAGACTGGCTAACAACTAGGCGTTTTCACTTTGGAATGAGTAAGGCTTAAACGGACTCTTAGTTTGCTTTTAAGTAGTGCTGCTGTTTTTTTCAAGTGTGAAGCAGAAAACTCTAGATTTTTTTAAATCTGTGCTGTATTTTCATTGCTGCTTGCATATCCTGGAGTCAAGTACCTTATTCAAGATGGTACTTATGTGTCAGGATATATTATGATGTCAGGCGCAAGGTTCAAGCAGTTATATCTTAAGATGGATGGCAAAGCTGACAAAGCAGCCTTGATGGCGTCTTTGTGTTTGTTACAGTGGAACGTAAGCAGAAAGTAGCTGACTCAATGTCTGTTGGAAGAAGGAGGGGTAAAGATCTGGTTGCCACTATGAAAATAGTAATCAGCTGGTTGCTTCAGAAGATTTGATGAAACAAAATATAACTTACCTAATTGATACCTGGTGTATTGATGCTAGTTCTCTATCTCTGTATCTATCCATCTACTGATAATAAAAATAATAATGAGAGGGAAAAATGTTAATGCCTTTCTGCAGGATGGAAGATGGGTTCCTGGAGATAGTTAGGCAGTTCTAAATAAGTGTGAAATGTACTCTGTGTATTTAATTCTTCTTCTTCTTTTGGCTTTTCCCGGTTAGGAGTCGCCACAGCAGATCATCTGTCTGCTCATGATTGGCAGTGGAGTTTTACAGTGTCGAGTTGCCAGCCTGGTGCCCAACCTTCCACAGAAGGCACACACACACACACTCACACCTAGGGCCAATTTAGAGTGTCCAAATCCACCTGCAGCATGTCTTTGGGATGTGGGAGGAAACCGGAGCACCCGGAGGAAACCCACGCGACCACAGGGAGGACATGCAGACTCCACACAGAAGGTACCCCAGCCGTGGATCGAACCAGAGAATCTCTTGCTGTGAGGCGACAATGCTAACCACTGCACCACCATGGCCGCCCACTTTGTGTATTTAATAATAACAAATAATAATAAAAATATAAAAGAGAGGGTAACTATTTCATAAAAAATCCAGGATACTAAGGGTAGGGATTCTGCTGCTAGGATGACCTACCAACCATGCTATTAAAGTGGAGGGGGTTTTATACCAGCAATGGCAAAAATGTTAAAAAGAACATTAATAATCTGTCAAATTTTGAAAGCTATAGGTGGATTGGACACTATAAATTGACCATAGGTGTGAGGGTGTGGTACGGAAGAACAGCCGCAGCAGAGCTAGCCACCCAGCAGTGTAAATCTTCACTTTAGATGATAGTTCCTGTTGAAGTGACACCCCGACCCCATGTGCAAAAATGGGAAAAGGGGGTTGTGGGTGGATGGATGGATTTATGAACATATATTAACTGTAGTATGTTACAAGTTACTAGGCCAGAAGCTTTCTGCTGTCATCAAAGCTGACTAAAGGAGCAAACACATGTGCACTCATTGACTTGTATATGCAAGCATTAATTAGCTGGCAGTTAAAGAATGATAAAAGTTAGCAGTTTAGTACTTGGATAGGACTGAATTTAGCTTCTTAGGGTTCTCACACTGGGCTAGTGGGGGAGTGGACATACACAACTGCATTTTATCCCTAGCCTTTCTTTCCTGATCACCCCCCAAAAAAAAAAATAAAGGGAAAAGGATTGCAAAGAATGAGGTAGAAAATTGTGACAGAAAAGGATTATGTTTCCAAAAATAAGAAGGATATAATAGCATGGCTTGTGCAATATCTAATAAGTTTCTTTTATGCCCTCATCAGCCATCATGGCACACAGAACAAGCACTGTGATGTAAGACTTGTTTGTGAAACAAGCCAATGAGCTTCTGGATGTTATGTGACAGTCCACCTGATGGAACAGGTAATGTTGGAGGTTAGGAGCATAAGAGACAACAGAAGGTCACATTCAGCTTTGAAGAGTTTGATAAGACAAGAGCTGGTAGAGTGAGTAAATGAACAGGGGAGTGCTACAGGACCTTTATGTACTATTACAGAGTCAGAGAGTCATTAGATACTGGAGCAAGGAGGTAATATTGATTATGAAGAAAATAATTTAGATGGTTTGATGAATACATTGATTCATTTACTGAATCATTGGGCATATAGATTATGAAATGCTTGAGGCTAATTTGGGGGTGGTAGAGATAGGCCAGATGAAAGAGGAATTGTAGGTTACAGTAGTGCTGGGACAAGGATATATAGTGTTTGTCCTGGGACAGGAACTATCATCACCCTTGTTGACATTCCCATTGAATTGCTAGTAGCTCCAAAGGAAGGACTTGGTCATCCATGAATACGCAGAACTCTGTGGTTGGTGGTCAGCAACACTCCTGAAAGATGGAAACATAAGTCATTTGCAGCCCATATTATACAAAATGCTAGGGAAAACATTTGGAGGTGGATTTTTAGATAATTTTGAATTACTGGATAAGGATATATATCAGGGAACTGTAGAGCAACATCAGCCAGAAGCAAAGAATCGTATGCCTGCATTATCAATCCTGGACATATACAGGCAATTTACACAGAGGTATATATAACACGGAATCATAGGGTATCAGTTTACTATACTTCACGTCTGCTACAGTGAAGAAGGAGAAGAAGCCAGAGGCAGCCATACATTTCTAGCTTATTTTTTTATCTGTGATTCAGAAAATGAATTCCAAATGATTCGCAAAATGAACTGGCACCTCACCAAAGTGTCATGTTTAATCACAGCCTCACCTCAGGCTTCGTGCCCAATGAGTGGCAGACAGCTACTGTCATCCCACTCCACAAGGGGGGATCCACCCTGGATCCCGGGAACAGCCGCCCCATCAGTCTGATGAGCCTGATATGCAAAGCTATGGAATGCATTATCATGGATCTTATAAACAAAGACATTGGCAACCTTCAAACACTGGACCCCACACAGTTTGGGTTTATGAAGGGCCGATCGTGTCTCCTGAACCTGATTGATTTCTTCATATCAGTCTCTAAAGCCGTGGATGAGGGCAAGGTGGTCCACACAGCCTATCTGGACCTTGCCAAGGCCTTTGACACCACCCCCCCCTCTGGAATCATAGATAAACTAACCAATCTGGGCATAAATCCCTACGTCACAAGATGGGCTGCTAACTGGCTCACTGACAGAACCCACACTGTTAAAATAGCCAATTCCAAATCCAGCTCTAGGCAAGTGACAAGTGGCATGCCACAGGGGTCAGTCCTGGGACTAGTCTTGTTTGGCATCTACTTCTCTGAAGTACAGGCCAACACTAAGGGACTCTGGCTGACAAAATTTGTGGATGACTGCAAACTGGGAGCCATCATTGAATCCCCTAAAGATGTGGATATCTTACAAAAGGGCCTTACAGAGACAGATGCTTGGTGCCAAAGCCACAGACTCAAGCTCAGTGCCAAGAAGTGTATAGTAATCCCCCCTGGAAAAAAAACAAGCACCCATGAATTACCACATAGGTGGCAATACACTTAACACCAAAAATGTGATAAGAGACATAGGAACACAGGTGGACAGCAGTCTCACCTTTGATAACCACATCACCACAACAGTCAGGAAATCCTTCTTTGTGGGACACCTCATCACTAAGGGCTTTTCATCCAGAAAGAGAGAGGTCATTGTCCCTCTGTACTCATCCCTTATCAGACCCATTATAGAACACAATGACCCATTTGGTATGTATCTCACAAAACATCTGCAACAGTTGGAAAGGCCGCAGAAATGCCTCACTAAAAGAATCACAGGCCTAAAGCAGATGCCCTATGCTGACCGCCTAAAAAACTCCGGCTATACACTGTAGCATATTTTCTACTCAGAGGCAATCTCTGCTTAACATACAAGGCCATGTCCAACCTAGAACTGTTTGACCCACCTAAAGAAATCCCAGTCCCTCAGAGCCACACGCTCCAGGGATTTAAACCTCATCACCTCTATGAATAAAATATGCTAGAGGGATAGGTTCCTGACTCAGAGACTCCCCATACTATGGAATAGACTGCCCATACATGTCAAGCAGAGCACCTCCTTGGCCCTCTTCAAGAAAAACCTTGACAATTGGATGGGCGATAGGAAATTCACCCTGGGGATCACATCAGTCGCCCTGTTAGACAGGGGCCCAGGGAAGTAAACACTGTGGGCAGAAATATCCAGGGAACTGCTATGGCTAGGCTTGTATAGGCCCCAGGGCCGATAGCCTAGTACTGACTTATGAACCTATGAAATGATAACAGAATTAGATAAGACGTGCCATCCTAGAACATGGTTGCTATTTATTCTAGACAAGGTGTACCCAGTTATGGCTACGGAAAACATTAGAAATGCTGCCAGGTCATGCTGGACAATTGACTCCTCTATGTACCACTGGAAGTTATGTAGATTTGCTTATGTATGCTTGACTTGTACAGGACTTCACCCTGAGCGTGTTTTAAAAGAGAAAGAAAGGTGCACCTGTCTAGCAGCAGCAAGAAACAATCTCAAAAATGGGTAAGTGGGCCAGCAGAAGAGGAGGAATTTTACAAACACAGGGGGATAAAATATGACTCTCCAATATGTATTCAACCGAAAGTCTTACAGGAGTATTGGAGGAATTGTTTGTACAAGGCAGTGTGGTTGCAATATTTATAGGCAAAAGTCACAGTTCAGGCAGTACATGCAATAATCTAAATTAAGTCACAGGAAAGGAAAATATCACTAGGTCATTTTTGAATAACAACATGGAGTGGGAGGTTACCAAGACCTTTAATGACCTCCCTTTGCTATTTAAGATTTCTGCTTTTGGTTTACTTCCTAAAAATGCATTGGTGAATTTCACCTTATTTATCTTTCATATCTCATATGTGGTACAATTAATGACAACATTGTTTAGGGAAGCATCTGAAGTTCAATATGGTTTACTTGGTGATATTTGTGTCCTAGTCAGCAAGCTTGATATTTGCTGGGTATGAGATTGGAGGGTAAATATATATATATATATATATATATATATATATATATATATATATATATATTGATAAAGCCATGTTGTTGGTTTGTATGATGGCTTGTGCCACTTAAATACGCTTAGTACAGCTCTGCATTGAATGGAGTAGCAGCCAGCCTGAGTAGGAAAATTGTGCATTAGGTAGATGATATTTTAGTTGTAGGAGAAGGAAAAAGTAACATGCAAAAGGGCATTGAAATATTTCAACAGCTGGGTAGTGACCCAGAGGTATCATTAACAGCAGATAAATTGGAATGACCTAATATGATATTGGAGAGTGATGTGCCCTCTGAAGCTTTAAGGTTAATGAAAGGAAAGCTGAGGTCATTCACTAAGATGATTGATCTCATAATCTCATGCTGAACAAAGAGAGATATAGAGTAGGACAGATTGCATTTCTGTTAGGGCGCTTCAATTGCACTTGCAGGAGATTGGTGCCAGGTAACATTTTTTACAAGGTCCATGATGATTTTATTAAGTGGCAAAAGCAACATAGGTTTAGAATTCTACAGGATCCCTTAGGTATGATGTGGAGGTAATTTCTGGAGGAGTTTAACACATGTCCATTTTGTTTCAATGATTGGGTAAAATGTAATGACTTGGAAATGTACACAATTAGAGTTCAGAGGAATGGTATGTTCCACAGAAGGAAGTGATTTGCTTACTCCTAGTTAAAGGAAGGGTAGCACTCAATTAACTTAAAGGACATTTCATTCCTAGGACTTATGCCAACATGGTCTGCTATGATGGTGTGGGGTTCAGAGTTCACCAATAGGTGGAATGTTTTTCAATCATATAATCATGCAAATGTCTATGCTTTGAATAGAAGGGTATCTAAATCTGACAAAGTGCAAATTTTGCTTAGATAATTAGTCTTGCAATATCTTTAGTCTAACATACTTTTTCCTATAATATAATTTAAAGGCCAAATGAACAGCACTGCTTACAGCCTGTCGCTCTTCCAACTGAACAGATTATTTGAGTTAACATGTATGACACAGCTCATACAGGCTGTTGTCACATAGACGGTGCATGCAGGTCAGTTGCACTCTCTAGACTGGACAAGGAGAAGGTTACTGTTAGCTGCCTGTTGGGAGCCAGAATCCACCATGTAACACAAGCACCCAGGTCACACCAGAACAAGTACAGATATGACTCTGTCATTGTTCATGTTGGTGTGAATGACCTGAGACGTACCTCCCTGGACTACATGAAAAGAGACATGGAAGAGCTCTCTGACCCTGAGTAGCATCCTGCCCTCACCAAGAATGATACCGCAGTATAAAGAAAAAATTATCAATTTCAACAATTGACTAAGCTTCTGGTGTCATTCAAAGGGGATCCAGTGTCTGTCAGCCTGAGACAACATGCTCGATAGGCCTCATTGCTTCGCAAGAGACAGCTTGCACCTGTTACCCCTAGGCTTTTGAATACTGGCCAAGGCTCTTGCTGCCCCCATAGTGCCTTTTTTAGGCAAGACTCAAAAGTCAAACCCGCCTCTGTAAACAGCAGAAATAAAAAAATGAGGGTTATGCTACTCAACGCCAGGAGTTTAAATCTCAAAATGCACGTGCTCGAAGCACTCCTCAGTATGGAGAATGTTGACATCTGTGCAGTAACTGAAACCTGGTTCAAGGCTCCACAGAGCACCCCAGCACTACCGGGCTACAACTCATACCACATATTTTGGCCACAGAACATGGACCAAAACACAAAAGGAGGTAGTGTATCCATATTCATCAAGGATACCTACACCTCTAGGTTAGTGGTGCAGTATGATACCTCCGAGATCATCCATGTGCAACTAACATCAGGCAAATCTGCAGTGCAAATTGTGGCCTACTACAGATCAGCATCCATGACCCAGGACCACCAATCCACCTTTCTGGAGACACTGGAAAACATGAAGGTCCTACCGAACACCCTGATATTGGGTGATTTCAATTACCATACTGTTAACTGGGAAAACTACTCAAGTACAAACTCCCAGGTCCAGCGCTTCCTGGAATTTATCAGCTCAAATGCCCTGGATCAGCTGGTAAACTCCACTACCAGAGATGAAAACATATTGGACCTGGTCATCACCAACATGGGCGACAGGTGTTCCACACCAGAGGTCAACCTGTCACTGGTTAGATCAGACCATAAACTAATCACTCTAGATGTCCACACCACACCACCACCTCCAACCAAGGAAACCACAGTGAAAAACTTTTCTATAGCAAACTTCACCTTACTTAAGACAGAGGTGGTAAGTTTCACAGCTCCCACGCTAAAGGATAACAGTGTCCAAGATGCAGGAACCTTTACAAATGCACTCTATGAGCACCTACAAGGATGCATGGATCGTGCCATCCCTAGCAAAACCAAGACTCACTCCCCTAAGAGAAGGAAACCAGTCTGGTGGACCCCTGCCATAAACAGGCTATACAATAGAAGGAAGAAACTAGTTCAGAAAAAAAGCATATCCTAAGAAGGAAAGACATCCCTGATCAGTATCAGTAAGAAACTAAGGTCCCTCATAAAATCCTCCAAGGCTAACTTCTAAAGAAAAATAGCCAAGGATTCGAAAGATAACCACAAAGCCTTCTTTAGCTATGTCAAGAATCTAAGTGGCAACTCGCAGATATGCTCTGAGCTAGTGCAAAATAGCACAAAATAAACTGAACCCACTGATATTGCCAACATTCTGGCAGAAAGATTCAGTGCAAACTTCACCCCCCCTCTCACCCCCAAAAGGGCCCACAATAACACCGGAAAAGTGTAGTGTCCTGGGAATCACAGAAGCACAGGTGAAAACAGTCCTTTCAAAAGCCAAAAGCACAGCATCAATGGGGCCAGATGGTTTCCCAGGCTGTGTCTTGCACGAACTACAGAATGAACTAACCCCCCCCCCCACCTAAACACACTGTTCAACCTCAGCCTCTCCACAGGCTATGTGCCCATAGAATGGCGCACAGCAATGGTTATTCCACTCCACAAAGAAGGGGACACAACTGACCATGTAACTATCGCCCCATAAGCCTGACTAGCCTGGTCTGCAAGGCTATGGAGCGCATCATCATGGAACTCATTAACAAAGACATTGGGAACCTCCAAACACTTAATCTGATCCAGTTCGGCTTTGTTAAGGGGAGATCATGCCTACTAAACCTGGTTGACTTCTTTGAGACAGTCACCAAGGCCATAGATGAGGGGAAGGTAGTTCACACAGCCTACCTTGACCTCATCAAGGCTTTTGACACCATTCCCCACTTGGAAATTATTGAAAAACTCACAAGCCTGAACATAAACCCCTACGTCACGAGATGGGATGCCAACTGGCTTACAGACAGAATTCACACGCTAAGAATAGCGGGCTCCAGGTCCGACTCTAAACCAGTCACAAGTGGTGTCCCACAAGGCTCGGTCCTGGGACCCCTATTGTTCGGCATATACTTCTCAGAAGTACAGGCAAAGACAGGAGGACTATGGCTAACCAAGTTCGCCGATGACTGCAAACTGGGAACCATAACTGACTCTCCGGCTGACACGGACATTCTCCAAAAGGGCCTTACTGAGAGGGACACCTGGTGTCAATGTCATAACCTGACTAAGAATGATGGACTGACAAACAAATACCTTTTCATGTTGAGGAATATGGAGGAATAAAATAAATAGTCAATTCATGTACTGAGAAGCAGCAGTAATTGGCAGTTTTTAACAGTTTATAAAAGGATGTTAATGCCATTCACTCAGGTGTCATAAAGGGAATTTCTTCATAAGCCTCTGCTGCAGCCACTACAGAACTGAGTGTAATAGTCATAGGTGTGCAAAGGAGGTGGCAAGGGCCTCCACCCATGAGAGTTATATTCATCAAGTGTACTTCTGAGTACTTGCATTTTAATGAGGACTGGGCCCAGGGTTGCCAGATTTCCAACCGGCCAGGTAGGGACAAAAAAAAAAAAAGGTCTCTCACAGCAAGTGAAGACCAAAAAAAAGATCTTTCACGGCAAGTGAAGACCAAAAAAAAAAAAAAAAGATCTTTAATCCTCTGCACTAAGCATGGAGCTTCTCATGTTTAATGCATTGCAGTTCAACATTCAACACAAATAGCTCCGTGTTTCCGTGTTTAGCAATTTTTGATTGGCCTGTATACCAGCATATGGGCCAATCAAAAATCGCTAAACATGGAGCTTCTCGTGTTTAATGCGGAACATTGCAGTTCTGCATTCAACAGAAGTAGCTCCGTATTTAGCGATTTTTGATTAGCCCGTATACCAGCATATGGGCCAATTAAAAATCGTTAAACACGTAGCTACTTCTGTTTAATGCAGAACACAAGAAGCTCCGTGTTTAGCGATTTTTGATTGGCCTGTATGCCAGGTATACGGGCCAATCAAAAAAAAAAAAAAAACAAACAAAGCAGAGGCTGGCCGGGATTTAAACTGGCAGGGCGGGACTCGGGATCAGGCTGCTGATCTTGGGACAGTCCCACCCAAATAGGGACGTCTGGCATCCCTGACTGGGTCTGACTAATGTGTTTTAGCAACTTAACCCATATTTGGAGGAGTATAGGTTTAATGTAAATACACTGCAAATACGGGCAAGTATGTAACTGTTGAACGAATGATGCAAAAGAGATATGACATTGCTTTTCTTCACAGCAGGAATGGTGCATTCTGGAAATTTAGAGTTAAAGCAGTATACTGCTTCATACAGGCAGTAAGCATTAAAGTGTCTTACCCAAGAGGAATATTTAGAGGCAGAAGCATTTAAAGATTAACTGGAATCATAGACGTCTTTAGGCACCAGCAAACCCTGCAGTCATTGGGGGCATTCCTGGTTCTGGGGGCCTCCTACCACAACAAGTTTTCTTATTTTGATATTTTGTTACATGTTTGTCAAACCAATAAAAGATACTACAGTGATCTTGTGTATTTAATAAACTAGATGGATAATAATAACAACTTACATCTGAGTTTTAACAGATATAAAGATTTCTGGTTATAGTAACAGTGTTTTGTCAAGTAACAGGTGCCAGTTTCATTAATGTTTTATTACTGATATAGTGCCCTTGACACAATTAAATTCTCACCACTAAAACTGAAATCATAGCTATTTTTGGCACTTATAATACCCGTGGCTGCAGGAGGGCACGTCTATATAATCTTTGACTGTATGGGGGCCCCATAAAAGCTGCTGCTGGTTGGAAAAAATGAGGATGAAGAAAATTATTCATTTTCCAGTTATACTCTAAAACAGGGTTGTGATGTAACCCTGCTAAGTTAAAGCTCATAATGAGTGAATGAACATGAACAAGGTAAGTGCTAGAAACCAGTAACACAGACTGACCAAGCTCAATCCATAACTGAAATGTTAATAACAGCTGATACTTTTAATCTTCGGGGATGGTTTTCTTTTTCGGGGAGTTTATAAACACTGGCAGAACACCAGCTATTATAACACTCAACTTCTTTGCTCAAGAATTCTGGGCAAGGCCAAAAATAATAACAGAATAAAGGCTCAAAACCAGGACAATCTTTACATATTACTCTAATTCACTTAAAAAGTTAATAGAATAATATTTAGCATCAACACATATCTTTTGTACAATAAGTATAAAACTTTGTTGTCTGGATTTATTGACTGTCTGTAATCTTGAATGATTTACCATCAAATCAAACTTTTTTATGAAGGGCAGAGAAAAACCATGAGGCAAAATATGCATTACTCCTCAATAAGGTAAATAAAAATGACTTACCCTGGCTGTTTGGCAACTGGTTAACAGCCATAGCTGATCTAGTACGGTAGCACCAGTATTGCACAATGTACTGCTATGCAAATCTAGTATTGCTATAGCTTATGCTTTCTGTGTGTGTGTGTGTGTGGGGGTAAAAAGCTAACCTCGGAGGTTCCTCACAAAGAAAATATTAGGTGTTAACAACATATTCTGTGTGGATAGACTAAAAGACCTATCCCTTTATTCTGACTCATACCGAGTATTAAGGGGTGGGTGACCTATACCTAACCCATAGCTCTCAACCTCTGGGTACAAAAAATCTAGACAAAATCAAAAATAATAGGGGACAAAGCCCAAAAATAGGGACACATTTTAAACATTGCTCTTATAAACTTAGAAAGTTGATAGAATGCAAGGTATTGTGTTACCATGCATTTTCTGAAGGATATGAAGTCTGAATCTCAAATGCCTGTCATTATATAATGACTTCATTCCTCACTTATTCACCACAAAAATCCAAAAAACAACACATCTTATGAGGGACAGACAAAAATATTAGGCAAAAGTCTCGACATTCAGTGAAAATCTGGACAGTTGAGAGGTATGGCCTAACCTACAAGGCAGTCACAAATCCATCCTTGATAAATCTGCTACACATCTGCTAGACAAACAACACAAGAGTTACCCAATCTAAGAATCTAAACCTAGTCATTGAATGAAAAAAAAAAAACATGCTGTAGAGACAGATATGTGTCACATACATTATCCCTTCTTTGGAACAGGCTCCCTATTCACATTAAACAGATCCCTTCTCTAGCCTTCTTCAAAAGCAGTTCAGATCAATGAATGGGGAAAAGCAAATTCACACCTGGGTTATTGCCTATGTCCCAATGGACAGGTGCAGTCTATAAAATACTCAAGGCATATGCGCAAAGATATACCATCTTCTTGCCCCTAGGGGCCATATATTGGATAAAATTGAGTTATACTGGCTGGGCTTGTAAAGGTTCTTAAGCCATTAGCCTAGTAATATCTTATGAACCTATGATAGGTGACTATATTTGATGGTATGGCAGGAAGAGGATTTTGTGAAAGCAACTGTTGCCTGCCCCTGTGATGCAGTGAGTAGCTCTGCTACTTTACAGTGGTTTGCACTGACTGAGTTCTTGACCATGTTTTTACAATGTGAAGTCTGCAAACCCAAACTGATTGTGTGCGCATCTATCCAGGTACTCTGGTTAACTTCAGCACTTCAGAAACATACAGCAGGGTTGTTAGAATCTTCCTTTTCCCTGAAGGTGAACATGCAAAGTGTGTGTGTGTGTGTGTGTGTGTGTGTGTGTGTGTGTGTGTGTGTGTGTGTGTGTGTGTGTGTGTGTGTGTGTGTGTGTGTGTGTGTGTGTGTGTGTGTGTGTGTGTCTGTGTGTGTGAGTGTGTATGTGTGTGTGTGTCTGTGTGTGTGTGCGTGCCCGTGTGCATGCGCACGCATGTGTGTGTATGCATCTGTGTTAAAATATCAATGATTTTTATCTGCACCCACTCACAATAAGGCCAACCACATACATGTCTCTTCTGCGTTGGAGTAAAAAAAATGCAATTAACAAGTAATGATATTTCAGAAGTAAGGCATAAAGTACATCACAGAGCAGTCAGACACTTAGAGCTTCTATGCAACCCAGACTGCAGAAATGGATTTTGACATGGATTTATTGGTGGCCTTGCCCTCAACGGAACCCATTCTAAAACCAGTTGTGTTCAAAGGTATGGAGAGAAGGTTCCTCTAGGTTGTGTGGGAGGCTGGGGATTGTGTGGTCATTATTCTTTACTTTTTACCACAATCAGACCTTATAAGTATGCACAGAAGGTCATTATAGTTTGTGTTTGGGCTGGGGACAGTGTGGTCACTGTTTCTTTTACTTTTCTCACAGATTTCAGAATTGTACAAAGAACCATAATACAGCTAATGCAGGGGCAGTATATTATCTAGGAGCACCAAAGTGGAATACATTACTGCAATCATTACTTTTTTACTTTCCTCACAGTCACATATTGAGTATGTATACAGGTGACTGCCTTTGTGGAGTAGGGTCTGCAGCCAGTTGAACTTCTGCTGCCATCCCAGTCTAACACCAGAGGGATGCACAGGCAGTGACTGTCTTTCTTCTTTTCTTTTTGTTTTTTCTGGGGCTGGGGTAGGGAGGCAGGCAGAATTCCCAGAAAGGATTTGTGTATCCTCACAACAAACATATTTTAGTTTATTTTGAGCTACTATTTTATCAGCTTTGAACATTAAGCCTTGGCCACGACTTATGTTTTTCTTGAAAGAAATAAATAGGACAAACATTTTTTTTCTTATTGATGATTTTTGTTCTGACCACCATTGGAATAAAAGGTTGAGCACATTTTCTAAAATGCATCCCAGAGCATCTATAACCTCATGGCTTCTGGAGACCCTGGCTTAGCTGAGTTATTTTCTAAATGGTTATTACTGTGCTGTCTTGGTCAGGAAAGGTATGTAGAAGGGTCTGCTTGATATGATTGAAAACCCACTTACCCAAAACACTAAATGTCGAGATGGCATTGCCGAAACCTGTATTCAACAAATGCTCAGATCAATGCACAAGAAGTATGGGAAATAAACCACTTTCCCACTATAGTGAACTTTGCCCCTTTCCCCACTATAGTGCAATCTCAGAGTTGGTATGTTAAGCTAGGGGGGGTGTGGGGGGATGAAGTCCACCCCACATGGGTGGGTTTGACTTGGTTAATTTTTCTGTTTTTTGTGGAGCTGAACATGTGGTTCATTTCCTGGAGTTCTTGTTTGCTGATCTGGACATTCACTGATTAGCAATTTCGGCAATGTCATCTTGACAGTTAGTGTTTTGGGTAAGTGGGTTTTCAATTATATCAAATAGACCTATGTAGAAAGGATGCAAGGAAAACTTAAAGCTGAACAGCAATAATGAATTTCTTTCCTTATTCATAATTTCTGTTCAAGCCATCATTCAATGAAAAGGTTGTGCAAAAAGAAAAAAAAAACCTTTCAAATGCACTTCAAAGCATATATAAAGTCATGGATTCTTGAAAAAGCTGAAGAGTAAGGCAAAATGTGTGAAAAACTAAAACATAATGTGCATGATGTGAGGAACCTGAGATGGGGGGCAACAGAGAAAAGCACTACAGAAAGTATGTGTATGTGGCGGGGGGGGGGGGGCAGTACGTATTGCTTACAGCACCATTTCACTTAAGTCCAGCCCTTTACTTAGAGTTATTGCTTCATATCACTTTCACAACTAATGCCAATAACTGTGCATGTCCCTCTGTGAGATGAGCCAACAGTGGACTATACAGGCCTGTTCTTATGTAAGTACATTGGAGCTACAGTTCAGTCTGTGCAATACCCCTAAAATTCTGCAGTATGAATGAAAAGGCTGCTTAGGAGGGAGGGCATTGACAGGGTAATGTTTAGATTAAAATGCCCAGGGGTGGCCCCAACTTGGCATTTGCTGGGGACCCCAAAATTCTAACACTGGCCCTGAATGGAGTCAGCATTATTAAGGCATGGCGAAGGAAACATGCAGACCAAGTTTTCAAGTACATAGAGCCTGTTTTCAATGTAGTTATTTCCATAAATAATTGGATGTCTGTGCTGGCTACAAGTGTCTGTTATTTCAAGTGGTATTCTATTTAATACCATGTGAAGTGCACCTTTTAGAAATGAACAGTTGTTAATACCAGATAAAAAAAACTTTGCAGTACCAGATGTGGTCATGAAACTCAGTAGATTGTCATTATATTAAATGCTTCTTTTGGCCCAGTCACCAGGCAAAAGAGTCCTGAAACCAAATCAATAAATACCAGTAACTGGCCCTTGAGAGCTGATAAACCAGTCTGAAATATCATCAGAAAGAGATAAGAAAAACTCTATTTGTGACATAACTTTGATAATGTAGAAAATAATATACGGTGAAGTAACAAATATTAATAAAATCAGCTGGGTTGTTCTTGAATAAAGAATTTATCGATACTTTCACAGAATCCTCTCAAACTGAAGATTTTTTATTTTCAATAGTGTAATGTCTAGTTATAGCAAAAACAAAGTCAAAGCAAATTAGATAAAAAAGCTTAATCAGACAATATTTATTCTACAGTTTGTATTGCAAAATTATGGACAGTATGCCAACATCCCTACAAAGGAAGGAAGAAAGAGAGGATAATGCTGTAGATAAAATATTCATTTATTTCTTACCTGTGGGCAATGATACAACCCAAGTATTCTAGTCAGTGACAGAGATATGGATGACACTAGACCACCAATAATTCCAAGCAAAGGAGGGTGCTTTTTGCATTTAAAATTAGGTACTGGATCTCGCAGACCTGTTAATAAACTTATCACTCCCTCAATGGCTCTCTGCTCTGCATAACAGGAGTCATAAATCCGGAACCCCAAAGTAATGTTAGGTAATAGGTTTGTATTGTCATTGATCTCTTGTATAGCAAACAGAATTCCCAGAACATCTCGGTAATACCTAGGATAGAACCTATGACACAGTGTGGTAAACAATATATGTATTAGCCAGTACATAGAGCATGGCAATATGCTCAGTAGCATTGAAATGTACAGCATAACAATGACTGAATTGGTTTCAGCATGTGAACTATCTTCAGTCTTTCACTTTTGTATTGCTCAGTGACCAGTACATAATTATCTCTTATCATACATTCACCGATTCCATGACACCAGCTTTGTACTATTCAGGACCTCAAGACAGAAATAGCATATCCTCTTGTCTTAGCAAAATGTGGTCGCATGATAAGGAGCCATTCCAGAGTACCAGGCCATTGTAAAACACACACACACACACACACACACACACACACACACACACACACACACACACACACACACACACACACATTACCACATAAAACCAACAAAATTCGACCAACTAGAGAAACAAATGATGCCAGATAGACAGTTCTAAACACCCAGAGATTTATTTGTTGTAAGCTCTTTCGTTCATCCACAGTACACAATGAACTTCTTCTCATATTCATATCTGCGGATAATTTGCAGGATTGTCAGTTCAGCCTATCAGCATTTTTTGTAATGTGGAAGGAAATTACTACCCTAGTGAACGTTTTCCATGGACACTAATAGGCCACGCAGGCTCTGTACAAAAGGCAGTGCAGTTAATTACTGAACATGAGAGCTTGGAACTGTGAGTCACTATCGTACCTCTCAACCTCTTACTACCCTAGTGAACTTTTTCCATGGACACTAATAGGACACGCAGGCTCTGTACAAAAGGCAGTGCAGTTAATTACTGAACATGAGAGCTTGGAACTGTGAGTCACTATCGTACCTCTCAACCTCTTACTGCCCTAGTGAACGTTTTCCATGGACACTAATAGGACACGCAGGCTCTGTACAAAAGGCAGTGCAGTTAATTACTGAACATGAGAGCTTGGAACTGTGAGTCACTATCGCCTCTCAACCTCTTACTACCCTAGTGAATGTTTTCCATGGACACTAATAGGACACGCGGGCTCTGTACAAAAGGCAGTGCAGTTAATTACTGAACATGAGAGCTTGGAACTGTGAGTCACTATCGTACCTCTCAACCTCTTACTGCCCTAGTGAACGTTTTCCATGGACACTAATAGGACACGCAGGCTCTGTACAAAAGGCAGTGCAGTTAATTACTGAACATGAGAGCTTGGAACTGTGAGTCACTATCGTACCTCTCAACCTCTTACTACCCTAGTGAACGTTTTCCACGGACACTAATAGGACACGCGGGCTCTGTACAAAAGGCAGTGCAGTTAATTACTGAACATGAGAGCTTGGAACTGTGAGTCACTATCGTACCTCTCAACCTCTTACTACCCTAGTGAACGTTTTCCATGGACACTAATAGGACACGCGGGCTCTGTACAAAAGGCAGTGCAGTTAATTACTGAACATGAGAGCTTGGAACTGTGAGTCACTATCGTACCTCTCAACCTCTTACTACCCTAGTGAACGTTTTCCATGGACACTAATAGGACACGCGGGCTCTGTACAAAAGGCAGTGCAGTTAATTACTGAACATGAGAGCTTGGAACTGTGAGTCACTATCGTACCTCTCAACCTCTTACTGCACGAAATCTGGATAAAACCAAAATTAAAAGTGGGAATGAACACACAAAAATAGCGGCAGATTTTAAATATTGTTCTTATAAACCTAAAAAATTGTTAGAATAAAAGGATTTCTGTTAGCATGAACTTTCTGAAGGATATGAAGTCTGAAACTCAAATGTATATCATTATTTAGTGACTTAAATATTCAATGATTTGCCATAAAACCACACATTTTATGAAGAACAGACCAAAAATATGAGGAAAATATCTGGACATTCTGTACAAATCTGGACAGCTGAGAGGTATGGTCACAATAAGTTTAAAGTCCATTATAACCCCAGATAACAGTTAAACACATACAGTAGAAACCTACGCTATTCAAGTTACCACTAGTGTGTATCTTTGCTTGCTGTAGTCTATCCACATAGCTGTGCATTTTTCTTGTCTTTGTTAGAGCAGGATACGGTTTCATTTTTGCATAGCATTTTTTGAATTATAATCATGACTTGCAGAATAAGAGAAATGAAAACAGTCAAATATTAAAACTATCACGTGAGTTGAATGTCTTTCAGTCTGTTTAGGTAATAGAACAGCAGAGTCATGACAGCCTTTTACTGAGTAATTTCCGTACTGAATTATTGCAGGAATATTGAACAGTTTTTTTATATTCAATAGGGTTTTTACACACCACTAACAATAGTCATGGTCATGATGTCAGAGGTCAGTAATACAGGATTTACTGAACACAAATTGATTACAAAGTTTTCCAAATTTGTCACACAGGGTAACTAGCCTTTTTCTTCTTGGTGTGTTGACCTCAGAGTTAATTATGTTAGAGAGATGGTACGAGGGATCTTCCCTTTGATGGTAATATGTAAAGCTGTACCCTTTTTCACAAATGTGTTTTGCTAGGTAAATTGCTTTTTCAACAAGAATTGCTGAAATGGCACTCACATACTTCTGATTTAGTTAATTAAACATAAATCAATATTGCTTGTAGCATATGCATTCCTTAAAGATATACTGCCAAGCAAAGAAGTTTCCCGTGTTTAGTGCACATCATATACTCATGATGCTTCCAAAAGGATAATTTCCTTAGTTTCTAACTGAAATGCCAGTTATACCAATAGTTGAAAGACTTGAACTTTTACAACTAAAACATCTAAAAGTAAAAGAATCATATCACTAAAATGTTGCCATATGTAACATTGGTTGTTGTGTCTTTCGGCTTTTCCTGGTTAGGGGTCGCCACAGCGGAACTCCGGTCCGCTAATCATTGGCAGTAGATTTTTACATGCTGGCTTGCCGGGCCTAACGCACAAACTTCAATGAAGGAACGCCCATTCACACATGTCGCCACACAGAAGACGCTCTAACTGAAAATCGAACAGGCAACGTCTAACTGTGAGGTGACAACGCTACCACAGCACCACCACCACAGTATGCCATATGCAACACTGGTAAACTCTAAAAAATATTTTTTTTCCAGAAGGCCAGCCTATCTACACCCCTATTGTGAGTGGTCTGTCTCCTTGAAGCACTAATCCTTAAGCATACTAACTTAGAGGTTACATATATTCTTGGAAAAATAAAAATGTGAAAAATGCATAAAACTGTGGGAGTTCCGGAACATTGTTATATCGGGCGGCATTGATGACCCAACTAGACGATTAGTGCTCATGAATTACTAACATGAAGCATATCATATTAAGTAATAACCTACTGCACGTACCTACACTGGCTATTTCCTTAGTACCAAAAAAGAAGCGGAAAGGTATAGTGTTTGCCCTGGCTATATATGCAGAGTACTAGACTGTGTGTGTGTGTGTGTGTGTGTGTGTGTGTGTGTGTGTGTGTGTGTGTGTGTGTGTGTGTGTGTGTGTGTGTGTGTGTGTGTGTGTGTGTGTGTGTGTGTGTGTGTGCATGTATGTGCATGTGAGTGTGTGTGTGTGTGTGTGTGTGTGTGTGTGTGTGTGTGTGTGTGTGTGTGTGTGTACATGCACGGACATGTGTCTTTGAGTGTGTGTGTGTGTGTGTGTGTGTGTGTGTGTGTGTGTGTGTGTGTATTTGCATCTACCAGCTAAGTGAGCCATTGTGCAAGAACGCAGTAGATAAAAATGTAAAGATCGAGAGTATAATCACATTGCATGTTGTATTCCTATCGTCATACTGTTGCCCCCATCATACTTACTTGACATTACAATGAGATCTCCTCTCCAAATGTTGGATCCTATGTACTACAGAGATGAAGTAGTTGTTTTAGCCAGTAACCCCTACAGCAGTAAAGAGATGTTGTTTTTGAAATTAGATAGTTTGCATGTAAACAGCTCATGTTCAGATTTATGATGTACATATCAGATTAAACAGTTAGAGATATGCTGCAACCTCTGTTAGCCATAACCTTTCTGAAAGGTACATAACAAAATGTCCTCAGGTAAGCATACTAAGAATGCCTGTCTAAAGCAATGGAAGGAATTACAACTCCGGGGTCAGTTTATTAATACTTCTTTTTTTTTTTTTTTTTTCAAATAATTCTTTTATTTTCCATAATATGAAACAATGCATACAGAAAAATGGAAAACATTGCAGTTAAGAACATTAAAATAATACGTTGAATTGTTACAGAATATTGTGAGTATCAAAACAGTTTAACAGTGGTACATAAAAGAAGAAAAACACAAGGAAAGCATTGTAATCAATCTAGCCAAAAACATTTATATACAATATTTACAAAATAATATGCTACCAAACCTCTACAGGAGTATTACAGGAAGTAGGAAAAATAACATTGATTGAGTTGACAGTGGATCTCCATTAATTAACAGGAGTAAGGATACATATTGCACTAAATGCATGGATAGGGAGTTATTCACTAAGGATTAAATCTATAAGATATTTCCATAATTTACTAAAATAGGCTCTCTTTTTGGGACCCTTTATAATGAATTTATGAGCTGAAATGTGTTTATAAGCCATCTCTTTGAAACCTTTCCAACAAAGTCTGGTGCGATCCAACCAGTTATTAGTGATGTATAGTTTAATAAGTGAACAAAGAATAATTAAAATGTGGAGTTGTAATTTAGACAATTTGGAGGTAGGAATATGAAGAATGGCTGTTTCCCACGAAAGTGTGGAGGTGTAATAACCCATTTTTGCAGACGGACTTTTAGAGAGCACCAGAGTTTGTGAGAGTGGCTGCAATACCACATAATGTGTAATAGATCCGCTCTCGGATAAGGACAACAAGTACAAGAGGGGATGAGTTGAGGTTAAATTTATTAAGTATTACAGGAGTGTAGTAAGAGTTATTGTTTAGCATCAGTTGAGTATATAAGAGTTTCTTAAAGAGGAGAGTTCTAAGGTAGATTTTATGGCTAAGAGTTTTGATCCTCTGTAATAGGAGAGCCAAGGTTATTCCAATAGTTGGAGAAGAGACAATTTGAGTTGTATAGCAAGGTATTCAATAGTTTGTAAGAGGATGAAGTTGTTTTTTTAGTGCTCGAGATTACAGAGATAATTTCGACTAGTTTGTTGATTTCCTGAAGATTAGGAGAGAGATTGAAAGGTTGTGCAAGTATAATCTCTCTTAATTGTCGGAGAATAACTGTGTATTTATTATTGGTCCCAAGAATTAACCGTAGCTCGGGAAGGGTTTTTGACCTATATTTGAGGATATCCCATATATTAAGATCCTTGATGAGAGGGAATTTAGTGAGGTCAAGCATTTCATTATTGATCTTGAGATTTGGATTCTGATGAAGTGGTTGGAGAAGGGGTAGAATATTTTCAAGTTTGATGTCTTTAATAAGGCTTTGAAAAAGCCTGATTTTATGTTTCAGGGAATGCGCTAGATTACAGTTGTTCATAGAAATAGTGGATAAAAAGGGTATAGCCTGTGGGTTAATTTTGTTAGAGATAATATGATGATACCAAATTTTTAACCAGGATGGAGAGTGTATATGGGTTTTGCTGTTAAAATTTGAAATAGACCAGACTCTATTAGAGCAAATAATCTTGTAGTACAGTTGAAAGTTTGGAAAGCCTAGCCCCCCTTTCTCCTTGGGGTAGGTTAATTTTGAGTAAGAGATCCTAACTGACTTAGGGAACCAGATGAACTTAGCTAAGTCTTTGTTAATTTTGGAGAAAAAATTATTAGGGACTAACATATCTGAAGCATTGAATTGATATAGAAGTCTAGGTAGGACATTCATTTTCACTATTGCTACTTTGGACAAGAAAGCTAAATTCAGAAGTTTCCATCTTTGTAGATCTTGATGTATAGTAGACCATGTTTTTAGTAGGTTGTTTTGAAGCATGGAAGCTTGGTTATGTTCAAAGTGGATACCTAGATATTTAATGTTATATGTTATTTGGAAAGAAGACTCAGGAAAATAGAAAGATTTGTGAGCATTAGGATTGATTGGGAAGATATGTGATTTTTTGTTATTAATTTGGTATTCTGAGGCAATAGAGAAGTTCCTGATGGCATCAAAAATTTTAGGTAGATCTGAATTGGGAAATTGAAAGTATAGATTTAGATCATCTGCAAAAGCTGATAGTGCAACGTGAGTATTTAGGATTTTAGGGATATTGTGGTGGGTATTTTGGGTGATATATAGAAAAAGGGCTCAATAAAAAGGTTAAAGAGAAAGGGTGAAAGTGGGCACCCCTGCCTTGTTCCATTAGTAATCAATATTGGCTTGGATCTCTGTTTATTTATGTATAGGTATGTGTGAGAGTTTGTATAGAGTATTCTAATCATATCCGAGAAGGATTTAGGTACATTGAAATGGGACAAAGTAGCAAACAAAAAATCCCAATTGACTCTGTCAAAAACTTTAGATGCATCCAGAGTTAAGGCGTATATTGGGTTTTTCCTTTTTGTAAATTGTATTAGGGAATCCAAGGTTAGGGTATTGTCCCATGTGTGTCTATTGCTCATAAAGCCAGCTTGGTCAGGAGATATTAAAGATGGGAGTATCTTTTGTAGTCTGTTAGCTAAAATAGCAGCAAAAATCTTAATGTCAACATTTATTAACGAGATTGGTCTATGATTATGTGGGTCTGCTTTATCTTGTTTGTTTTTTAATAATAAGATAGTTTTTGAGTTGTTCCAATGGAGGTCAGTAATACCCTTCTTTATAATACAATTAAAGACTTTTAATAGAATGGAGGAGGTTTTTGAGCAAAAAACTTTGAAGAAGTTAGTGGTAAAGCCATCAGGGCCCGGAGATTTACCTGTTTTGAGGTTATTTATGATGTTTTGTATTTCTTGAATGTCGAACGGGGCGGATAAGAGTGAAACTTGATTAGCTTTAAGAGAGGGGAAATTAATGGAGTTAAGGAAAGACTCCATCTGAGGTTTGAGAGTGTTACGTTCATTTTTACTATAAATATCTGAAAATAATTCAAAAAATAAATGTATTATTTCAGAATCTGATTTGTAGATTTTCCCTTGGTAATGAAGGGTGGATATTCTTGGAGCACCATCATTGTTTTTTAATATTCTTGCCAAAGTTCTTGAGGGAATTTGTGCCCATTCAGAATATGTTGCTATAAATTTTTGTTCCTGTAAGGAATAATTTTGTGAGTGAAGTTCAAATAAATCTTTGCGCGTTGTATTGATCAATTCATCAGTTTTTGGGTCTGGGGATAATCTCTGATTTATTTCTAAGGATGAGAGTTTTAAGGATAAAATCTTTTCTTTTTTTATGTTGAGTTTTTTAAGAAAGGAAGCTTTACTAATCAAAAAACCTCTCATTTCAGCTTTGCAAGCCGCCCATTGGATGTCTGGAGGAATTTGGGACTTTGTAAGATTGATATCCAGATCCGATAGTATGTTATTAATTATATTTAATATATCTTTATTATTTAGTAAGTTATTGTTAAGGGTCCAGTTAGCAAAGGTAAAAGCAGGGGTAGTGAATGTAATTTTGAGAGAGATTTTTGCATGATCAGAAAGAAATCGGGGTTCAATATTGAAAGTATTTTTGAATTTAGAAAGGGTGTCTGAAATTAGAAAGAAGTCTAGACGTGACCAAGATTTGTGGCAATTAGAGTAGAAAGTATATAGATTTTCTTTGGTCGAAATATTACAATACTTCTACAAATAGGTATGCATAGGCAAATACGCTACAGTAGGTAAAATAAAGATGTGACTTAAAATAAGCTTTTAAATTATTAATGAGAAATATTTTTTTAAAAATGGGTGAGTGGTAATAGTATTGCTTATTGTACACAGAAATGTATAATTTTTAAACAGATCTGAGTGAAATTGATGTGTCCTAGTTCATAAGTTCCTACATTTGTACTAGGCTATCAAACATCAGGGTCTTTATAAGCCAAGCCATGCAACCTAACCCAGTTTTGTCCTCAAGTACACTGGACACCTATATGATGGGGATATGTTAGTAATGAGGTAGCTAAGGGTTATGCATGTGTGTGTGTGTGTGTGTGTGTGTGTGTGTGTGTGTGTGTGTGTGTGTGTGTGTGTGTGTATAGGAGGGGGTATGTTAGTTCAGGATTAGTTAAGTTGCTATGTGGATTTGTCCATCAGAGACATGGGGGTCACAATGGGGAGTTGAATATACTTTTTTACTTTAAAGGTATCATGGATGAACTCCACTATACATAGATGGTGAGCCTGTTCCATATTTTGGGGATCCTTTGAGACACATATCAGTATCTCCAGTATGTTTTATTTATGTCACAGGCAAAGTTCAGATCCTTAGATCTGGTGTTTCTGGTGCTGTTTGTTTTGTGGATGTGCAAGAGATCCATCAGAGCTAGGTCTGAGGATGCCTTATATGCCAGGCAAAGATCACCTATCAGCAATATCTAGGAGACTACGTAAAGAAACAGGGCCTTAAGGTGATCTGTATAGAACAGGGTATTCATACCCTAGATTCTCCTGGTGAGAAACCTTTGAGGACGTTCCAACTGATGCAGTTCCCTGGTTAGGGACATGCCAAAGGGGACATGGTATTTGATGATGGGTCTGATTAGGTCTGAGTAGAGTGGTACTGTATCTTCATTGGACCTGGATGCCATACCTTTAATTTTGACTTAGGTGACATAGAATGATAATGTTACTATATTGGCTACATGTTGGCCAAAGGCCAATCACAATAAACATATGTTCCCAAATCCCTAACTACCAGATCAACTCTTAAGGGTGTTTTATCAAAGGAGTAATTAGCTTGGGTGGACAACTTCCCAAAGGGCACTATAATACATTTCTTTGCTTTGAGTGTTTAGAATTGTATTCTGTGTTTAAAATACAAAAACATATATAAAATATTTTTACCTGCCAAGTTCAGTTGCCATTTGCTAAATAGCCAATGAAAAACCTCTTCATATATATCAAGGGTTTACTATCATTTTCCCGATCACACTTTGTGTGATTCACATTAGTGCAAATCTACTGATTTGGTAAAATTAGTAGAACAAATGCCAAAATGTAGAAATTTACAACAGCGAATGCAATACAGCATTCGCTGTTGTGACTTTCTACATTTTGATGCAGATCGCACTATAGTGGGGATCGGGAAATGTATCCTTTCCCTCACTATAGTGCGATCCCGGAGATTGTATATCTAAGTAGCAGGGGGTCTGGGGGGCACAGCAATACTTTGTGTTATTGTTGAACCGAAGTGTAGTATTTTTGGTAAAGTTGACATTTCTGAGATGGTGACTTTACCGAAAATACTTCCTTCTACATTATTTTAGTTCGTTGTTCTGATTTGCGATATTATTTTTTGGAAATCTGAACATTTGCAGAATGTCGTTTGAGGAAACGGCAGTAAACCTATATCAAGGCATGTTACTGAATGTTTTTAATTATTAATTTTAAAAAAATGACAACTTTCAGGCATTCTTCCCTGAGGATACTGTATTTTAAGCATGACAAGGTAATTGAAGAAATGGCAGGAACTAAATTATTGCTTGATATTGCTTATATTAAATTGATGAAAGTTTTTTTTTCCTTATGATGAAACACAAAGTAATGTAGCAGCCAGCAATATAAATCAGCCCCCTGGTGTAGAATGAAATAGGCCTGTGAGTTTAGTTTAAAAAATAAACAGATTAAAATAATACATGACATGCAAGTTTTGCACAACCTTCTATTGCCTTTCTGGTAGCCTACAGGATTTTCCACATCTCCCACAACCTGTCCCATTATTTTTGCCAGAGAAAATCAACACTCTTCTGAGAGGATAGTATTCCATAACATGATGAGGGAGAAGTGAAATAGGAAAAGGTGGTGTCAACTCTACTGCAATAAGCAGCATGAACAGGGCTAGGGGATGATATCATCAACTTTACCTGTTAATATTTGAGATTATGATCTGGCTCAGGATTAAATAGTTGTGTTAAATAAAAGGGCGACATATTTACCATCACAAAACAGATGTTTAATAGATGCCCTGTTAGGCTGTTTGTTAAGCATTTGATTTTAAATATGTTTTTTGCTGCAATGTGTGAGACTGAGAAAAGTTAGTGTAGAAGAAACAATACTTTTACACTAACTAGTCATCCAGCAGTCTTTATCTTTTGTACAGTATGTGAACAAGCATGTATGCAATTTTCAGAAACTCTAATTTGTCATGGTATTTCAACAGAAGTTTGAATGAGAATAGGGAGTTGCAACACTTAAAGAATAATAATTATATAGTAGTCAAACCAGCAGACAAGGCTGAGATGTGTGCTTCTCACCCATGATTTTTCTGTGATTTGCTTTGTTCTTTTCCTGACTTTCTCAGATACTGCTCCATCTGTTCATGAACTTAAGGGTGTTCTGGCCATCACCTTGACACAGGGGTATTTTTGACTCATGTCCTTCACATTACTCCCATCTCCCACTAAGGTAGTTGTGGTTACTCCCATCTCCCACTGAGGTGATGACCTTGAACTTTTTTATATTTCTCTGTTGTCAGCTACTGTTTTAACTTGATCGAATCACCTTTTCCTATATGTAATTCTTTTAATACTTGCTTACCCTTATAGCAATTACCTTAAATATGCATTTCTGCACTGCTGTTTATTTAGTTAAAATGATATACTTATACTAGAGATTACTTTAATTGTTTTAACACTTCAGTGTGTTCTATTTTTAAGTCTTAGAACTTTTCTACCCAGGCCTCCATTGGAAAGTGGCACTGCCCATTTTGACTATAAATTAAAGCATTTAGATATTCTGATTAAAGTTGGTTATGGCCCATCTCAATACTGGAAGATTGCCAAATTCCGGTAATAACGGCCACACAGGTAAAAAACACACTCTCCAAAGCTAAGAATACAGCATCCATGGGACCAGATGACATCCAGGGCTGTGTACTACATGAACTACAAAATGAACTGGCACCTCACCTAAGTGTCATGTTTAATCATACCCTCACCTCAGGCTTCGTGCCCACTGAGTGGCGCACAGATACAGTTATCCCACTCCACAAGGGGGGATCCACCTTGGATCCCAGGAACTACCGCCCCATCAGTCTGACAAGCCTGATCTGCAAGGCCATGGAACATATTATCATGGAACTTATAAACAAAGACATTGGCAACCTTAAAACACTGGACCCCACCCAGTTTGGGTTTGTGAAGGGCCGATCTTGTCTCCTGAACCTTATTGACTTATTCGAATCAGTCTCCAGAGCCGTGGATGAGGATAAGGCAGTCCACACAGCCTATTTGGACCTCGCCAAGGCCTTTGACACCATCTCCCACTCAGAAATCATAGATAAACTTACTAAGCTGGGCATTAATACCTATGTCACTCGATGGGTTGCCAACTGGCTTACTGACAGAACCCACACTGTAAAAGTAGCTGACTCCAAATCCAGCTCCAGAAAAATGACAAGTGGAATACCTCAGGGTTCAGTCCTGGGACCTCTCTTGTTTGGCATCTACTACCCTGAAGTACAGGCCAATACTAAGGGACTCTGGCTAACAAAGTTCGCAGATGACTGCAAACTGGGAGCCATTACTGAATCCCCAAATGATGTGGATACTCTACAAAGGGGCCTTACAGAAACAGATGCTTGGTGCCAGAGCCATGGGCTCAAGCTCAATGCCAAGAAATGTATAGTTATCCCCTTTGGGAAAAAACATGTACCCGTGAATTATCACATAGGTGGCAGTACACTAAACACCGAAAGTGTGATAAAAAACTTAGGGACACAGGTGGACAGTGGTCTCACCTTCAATAACCACATCACCACATCTCATCACTAAGGGCTTTTCATTCAGAAAAAAGGAGGTCATTGTCCCACTGTACTCATCCCTCATTAGACCCATTATAGAATACAATGCCCCATTTGGTATGTACCTCTCAAGACATCTGCAACAACTGGAAAGGCCGCAGAAATACCTCACTAAAAGAATCTCAGGCCTAAAGCAGATGCCCTATGCTGACCGCTTTAAAAAACTCCAGCTATACTCTGTTACATATCGTCTACTCCGAGGCGATCTCTGCTTAACATACAAGGCCATGTCAAATCTAGAGCTGTTGGACATGTTACACTTAAAGAAATTCCAATTCCTCAGAGCCACATGCTCCAGGGATCTAAATCTTGTCATCACAATAAACAAAACATGCTGGAGGGATAGGTTCTTGACCCAGAGACTCCCCAGACTCTGGAATAGACTGACCATACATGTCAAGCAGAGCGCCTCTTTGGCCCTCTTCAAAAGGAACTTTGATGACTGTATGGAAGAAAGGAAATTCACCCTGGGGATCACATCAGTCGCCCTGCTAGACAGGGGTCCAGGGAAGTAAATAGTGTGGGAAGAAATAGCCAGGGAATTGTTATGGCTAGGCTTATATAGGCCCTAGGGCTGATAGCCTAGTACCAACCTATGAACCTATGAACCTATGAATCAGAAATGTCAGCAAAATATGTTTACTGCCATATCTTTTAAACTACTGTTTCCTGTTCTCACTTAACATATTTTACTATTTGTATATATACTGCACTTTTTCTGGTTTCTTTAGCTGCAGTTTTTGATGTGCTATATTAAGTACTGATGGTGCAGGAACTGAATAACCTCTTCATATGTGATAAACCCTTTAGAAATAATTTTGTTTCATCATATGGCATTTATAGGCAGAATATGCATGCGCCACTGTACTTGGAATATGTTTGTCCGTCAGCCTTACTTTTAGTATTATTAATTTACTCCATAGTTATTGATGTGTACAATGCTGTCATCTAGTTTCTGTAATTTTATGACATTAGTGTCTTTCCTTTCATTAAATGCTCATAGGCTCATACTCGATCGGTTGCTGTTTTGTGCCATTATAAGGCCTGGCCAGTTATCCCATGTGAAAATCAAACCCTGCACCTTGTGTTTGTAGGGTGAAGACCTTAACAATTATGCAAACAACCGAGTGAAAAATCACACTCATTTGAGGTAAGACAAGAACCCACAACCCACTGATTTCTGTGTTATCCAGTGTATCAGATTGCTTTACAAGGTTATAAATTCCTGACATTACCAATGATGTAAATAACTAGAGATGTTTATGACTAAAATCTGAGAATCCTAGAAGTGCCATTTTATATCCTACTTCATTGTTTGTGATATCCTGTGAAAACATTTCAGGCTTCCACTGTCTCTGGCTAGACTAGATCAATTCATCAACCTCATGTAATTACTGTAATAATATTTTAATTTAAGGCTAGCCTACTGTTACCCATTATTTTTTTATCTTAACCCATGTATACACCTTTTTATTCAAATATATATAGGTCTACCTGATAACGCCGAAAGCTTGAAACGCCGATGACGAGAAGACCGCACCGGAAGATCGACAATGAAGATGATCGGCAGTTGAGAATCCAGATGCTAAGAACACTGACATGTCAAACGAGCACTAGTGAGTAAGTATGCGGTAGTGACAGACGTCAAGGTTAGGGTGCGGTGCCGGTAAGGTAAGAGTGCGATAGCGATGGTCTGTAGAGTTAGGGGCGAGTTAAGTGAGTTAGGGTTAGGGCGCGGGGTCAGGTAAGTGTGCGATAGTGACAGACGTTAGGGATAGGGGTGGGTTAAGTGAGTTAGGGTTAGGGCGCGGGTTAGGTGAGTGTGCGATAGTGACTGACCTTAGGGTTAGGGTTTGGGTTAAGGTTAGTGCATAGATAGTTGTGTATGTAAGGTTCAGTGTAGGTTTGTAAGGTTTTTGGTGTGCTTGTGTTGTGTGTGTGCTTTTTGGACAGGGGGATTTGTATTGTTTGTTGAGTGTCGGGATTGTGGTTTGTTGGGTATGTGACGTTTCGTGTTTCTGAACTTTCGGTTTTGTGGTGTCGGTGATTTCATTGTCGGTATTTTAGCGCATGTTGTCAGGTAGACCCATATATATATATATATATATATATATATATATATATATATATATATATATATATATATATATATATATATATATATATATATATATATATATATATATATATGTATATATATATATATATATATATATATATATATATATATATATATGTATCACAGCGTATAAGTGTTCAGTTCCTGTTATTTAGGAGTTGTTCAGCTGCAGACTTATCCTCTTCTCTTTATTTTAATTACTCATCTGACCAATTATTAGTCACGCATCAACATGGACAGAAAAATGTAAACAAAAGAAATGTATAATGGTATCTGTTCAGTTGTATTAGTTATGTTGTGTTGTAAAAACATACTATACTTAGTTACTGTCTGAATGGTCTCCTCTCCTGCTCTAATGGAAGTGTGGGCCCAATATAGATTAAGAAAAAAGATTTCCATGAGAGATGATAGGACTAAACGTATTATGACTCTTCTTATTCCTGGTATAGGTTCATAGGTTCATAGGTAGATACTAGGCTATCTGCCCTAGGGCATTTATAAGCCTAGCCAGAGTGTATTTGGCTTCCGCCTCCCTATTAGATTAGCCTACTGTGCCTCTGTAAAATAGGTCACAGAAGGTACCCTTTTAAGATTAGTGTACTGTGCCTCTGTCTAGCAGGGACACAGAAGAGATCCCAGGGGTGAATTTGCGATTTCCCATCCACGCGTCCAGATTTCGCTTGAAGAGGGTCAGCGAGGGGCTATGTCTAACATGAATTGGGATTCTATTCCAGAGTGAGGGGATCCTCTGGGAAATAAATCTGTCCCTCCAGCATGTCCTATTTATTTTTGTGCTGAGGTTTAGGCCCCTGGAGCGTGTAGCTCTAAGGGACTTGGATTTTTGAGGTGGAGCATGTCCATTAATTCTGGGTTTGACATGGCTTTGTACGTCAGGCATAGATCGCCTCTGAGTAGGCAGTAAGCAACTGAGTAGAGCTGGAGTTTCTTTAGTCGAGCTGCATAGGACATCTGTTTGTAGCCCATGATCCTCTTGGTGAGGTACTTTTGGGGTCTCTCCAGTTGCTGCAGGTATCGGGTAAGGTACATCCCAAAAGGGGCATTGTATTCAATAATGGGCCTGATGAGTGACGTTTTGAGGGGCACAATGACCTCTCTTGATCTAGATGCGAACCCTTTCGTGATAAGGTGGGCTATATAGAAGGTCTTTCTAACCACTTTGGCAACGTGATTATCAAAGGAGAGTTTACTATCTACGTTGGTCCCCAAATCTCTAATTACTTCTTCCGTACTTAATGGATTACCACCTATGTGGTAATTTGTGGGCACCTTGTTTTTCCCAAAGGGGATGACTATGCACATTTTAGCATTTAGCTTGAGGCCGTGGCTCTGGCACCAAGCATCCGTCTCTGTGAGACCCTTTTGGAGGATGTTTGTGTCAGCTGGAGATTCGATTATGGCCCCCAGTTTGCAGTCATCTGCGAACTTTGTCAGCCATAATCCCCCGTGTTAGTCTGAACCTCAGAGAAGTATATACAGAACAAGAGAGGTTCCAGAACTGAGCCCTGTGGGATGCCACTTGTAACTGGTTTGGATTTGGACATGGCACCTGCGATTCTGACCATGTGAGTTCCATCTCTGAGCCAGTCTGCAACCCATCTTGTGATATAGGGGTTGATATTTAAGCTGGTAAGCTTATTTATGATGCCCGAGTGGGGTATTGTGTTGAAGGCTTTTGCGAGGTCCAGGTAGGCTGTGCGGACTACCTTACCCTCATCTATGGCTTTGGTAACTGTTTCAAAGAAATCAACTAGGTTTAAGAGGCAAGATCTGCCCTTAACAAAGCCAAATTGGGTAGGGTCCAGTGTCTGGAGGCTCCCAATGTCTTTGTTTATGAGTTCCATGATAATACGCTCCATAGCTTTACAGACCAGACTAGTCAGGCTTATGGGGCGATAGTTTCCGGGGTCCGTTGTGGCACCACCTTTGTGGAGTGGGACCACTGTAGCTGTACGCCATTCTTTGGGTACATATCCTGTAGTAAGGCTAAGTTTGAACAGTGACTTAATGTGAGGGTTCATTTCTTCTTGGAGCTCATGTAAGACACAGCCTGGGACACCGTCCGGTCCCATAGATGCTGTGTTTTTTGCTTTGGAGAGGGCAGCTTTCACCTGTGCATCTGTGATGTCACGGAGGTTACATTCAGTTGGGATAGGCATTTGCTCCTTTGGGAGGGAAGGGGGGGGTTGCACTGAATCTGTCTGCCAGGATGTTGGCTATGTCTGTAGGTCCGGTATATTTTGTACCGTTATGCAACAATTCAGAGCATATCTGGGAGCTTCTGCCCATGTTCCTGACATAACTAAAGAAGGCCTTGTGATTATCTTTAGTGTCTAGGGCAATTTTTCTTTCGAAGCTGGCCTTTGATGATTTTATGAGGGATCGAAGTTTCTTGCTAATACTGATCAGAGATGCCTTCCCTTTTTGGGATTTTGCTCTGTCATGTAGTAGCTTCCTCCTTCTATTGTATAGCTTATTTATGGCTGGGATCCACCAGACTGGTCTCCTGTTTTTGGAGGAGTGAGTCTTGGTTTTATTTGGGATAGCATGATCCATGCATTCCTGCAGGTGCTCATAGAATGCATTTGTAAAGGATTCTGTGGATTGGGCTGTATTATCCTCTGGCCCAGGGGCTTTGAAGGATTCCACCTCAGTCTTGAGAAGTGCAAAGTTGGCTTTTGAGAAATTCTTTACAGTGATTTCCTTGGCTGGGAATGGGGACAGGATATGGATGTCCAAGGAAATTTGTTTATGGTCTGATCTTACCAATGAGGGGTTTACCTCTGGTGTGGAACATAGAGTCCCCATGTTGGTGATGACCAGGTCCAATATGTTGTTCCCTCTTGTGGGAGTGGTGACCAGTTGTTCCATTGTGTTAGAGTTTATAAATTCAAGGAACCGTTGGTCAAATGTGTCTGGGCTTGAGTAGTTTTCCCAGTCAATGCTTGGGTAGTTGAAGTCACCCAATAACATAGTGTTTGGAGAGACCTTCATATTCTCTAGTGTTCTCAGGAATGCCAAGTGGGGTTCCTGTAATAGGGAGGGTGTTCTGTAGCAGGCTACAAACTGAAAGGCAGTTTTGCCCGCTGTTAGTTGCACATGGATGGTTTCCGATGCTTCGTGCAGTGCCACTAACCTGGAGGTGTAGGTATCTTTGATGAATATAGATACTCCCCCTCCTTTTGTGCTTCGGTCCGAGTTTTGGGGCCAAAACACATGGTATGAGTTATAACCTGGTAGTGCTAGGGTATCAGGAGCCTTGAACCAGGTTTCTGTTACTGCACAGGCATCGATTTTCTCCATACTGAGGAGAGCCTCGAGTGCGTGCATCTTGAGGTTTAGACTTCTGGCATTGAGTAGCATTGCCTTTAGTTTTTTTATCCTTGGGTTGTCTATGGAGGTGGGTTTGTCCTTTGAGCCTTGCCTAAAAAAGGCACTATGGGGTTGACAAGAGCCTTGGCCAGTATACAAAAGCCTAAGGGTGACAGGTGCAAGCCGTCCCTAGCGAAGCAACGTGGCTTGTCAAGCATGCCATCCCAGGCTGACAGACACTGGATCCACTTTGAACTGTGTGTGCAGAGTAGGATGGATCCATGACATGGTCCAGAGAGGCACACTGAATGATGGCACTTTGAAGGTATGACACAGATGTTAAGAATAAAATGTATGCATATCATTTTTCATTTTTCTTTTTTTACTGGACAGCAAGTGGCATATTCCTGATCAGTTCTGTAAAAGGTATGTTCTAGCACAGCAAACCATTCACATTAGTACCTTAAAAATAACCATATACTATATATCTATCTACTGCAGCAGGGATCCATGTAGCATTAAGGCACTGATAACCTTGGTTTGAATATTAATCAAGATTCTAGTGTGGCCAGCAAGAGATCATATTTAGATGTCTCATTTTGGTAATCAGGTAAATAAACTAGTCTAAATGACCCATTTAAGCAATGACCCAAACTAGAGGCAGTTAAGTACATTATCTGACACAAAAGACACAGAGTATTGTACATGAGATATTGTTACAGTCATAATAAGGAGCAAATTGCAGAATGAATAAGAAATATACAGTATTAAATATACTCGTTATAATAGTAGAAACTTGGTGGTGCAGTGGTTAGCGTTGCCGCCTTACAGCAAGAGGTTCTCTGGTTCGATTCTCGGCTGGGGTGCCTTCTGTGCGGAGTCTGTATGTCCTCCCTGTGGGTTTCCTCTGGGTGCTCTGGTTTCCTCCCAAAGACATGCAGTAGGTAGATTGGACACTAAATTGGCCCTAGGTATGAATGTGTGCATGTGTGTGCCTTCTGTGGAAGGTTGGATGCTGGGCTGGCAACTTGACACCGTAAAACTCCACTGCCAATCATGAGCAGACAGATGATCCGCTGTGGCAACCCCTAACCCAGGAAAAGTCGAAAGAAGAAGATAATAGTAGAAACTCATTATAATATTTTCAAATGAAAGGTATTTGCAAATACATTAGCATACAGTTTTCCTTTGAGATATATGACCAAGAAATGGCTGTCCATTCTGTGGTGGATGTGTCACACATCACTTTGTAGTGTTGTCTCCTAGTGGAAACTAGGGATAGAACACTGACAGCATGGATTGCATAGGTTCATTGGCTCATAGCTCGTTACTGGGTTATTGACTTGAAGATCTTTATAAGCCTAGCCGTGTGTACCCAATATAGTAGTAAAGAAACCCAATATAAAGGATCTTGCCTAAACTCAAGATCTTAGTTAGCAATAACTGCACATATCTAGGAAGGTCATTGGTGAAATCCCGGGCATGAATTTACAGTTTCCCATCCAGTTATCCAGGCAACACTTAAACAGGGTCATAGAGGGGCTTTGTTTGATGTGAATTGGTAGCCTATTCCAGAGGACTGGCAACTTCTGAGAGACATATCTGTCTCTCTAGCAGGTCCTATTTATGTTGCAGGCCAGGTTAAGGTCCCTGGAGCAGGTGACTCTTGTCCCATTTGACTTGCAGATCTGCAGCATTTCCATTAGGTTTGTATCCAAGATTGCTGTGTAATCCAGGCACATGTCACCTCTAAGTAGTCTTTTTGCTACTGAGTACAGTGATAGAGACCTCAGTCTGTCAATATTTGACATCCTGGAGACCCTGAATTTTCTTGGTTAGAAATCTCTGAGGTCTCTCAAGTTGCTGCAGGTGCCTGGTAAGGTACACAGCAAAGAGAGCATTGTACTCAATTATTGGCCAGATGAGGATTGAATACAGGGATGTTACAACCTCTTTCACTTTTGAGGTGATGCCTTTGCTAGTGAGATGTGTGGCGTATAATGCCTTTCTTACCACAGTAGACACATGGTGCTCAAGGTTTAGGCTACAGTCAACTTGCATTCCCAAGGCTTTCACTACTGAGTTATTATGATTGTAAGCAGCGATATTGTTTTTACTCAAGGGGATGATAATGCATTTTTTAGCACTGAGTTTGATTCCATGGCTTTGGCACCAATCATTGGTTTGTGTAACTCCCCATTGAAGTATATTGACATAATTTGGGGATTTAATGATTACATCTAATTTGCAGTCATCAGCAAATTTAGTCAGCCACAGCCCCTCTGCTTTGGTCTGAACTTCTGAGAAGTATATTCCAAACAATAGAGGACCCAGCCCTGACCCCTGTGGAACCCCACTGGTCACAGGTCTGCTGGTTGAGGTAAAGTCCCCAACTTTGACTAAGTGTGATACGTCGGTGTGCCAGTTAGCAACCCACCTGATGACATAAGGGTTGATATTCACCTGGGAGAGTTTATCAATGATGCCCCAATGTGAAATTGTGTTGAAGGCCTTGGCTAAGTCAAGGTAGGCTGTATGCAAAGATTTGTCTTTATCTATGGCTCTGCTGAAATTTTGAAGAAGTCCACCACGTTTAACAGGCATGACCTGCCTTTGATAAAACCAAATTGTTGGATCAAGGGTTTGGGGATCACCTATATCCTTATTTATAAGGTCCATGATGATTCATTCCATGGCCTTACAGATAAGGCTGGCTAAGCTTATGGGGCTGTAGTTCCCAGAGTCTGTTGCTGTACCCCCTTTATGAAGGGGAATAATAGTTGCTGTTTTCCATTCAGCAGGGACAAAACCAATAATCAGGCTGTGGTTCAAGAGAGAAAGTAATGGAGTTTCTAACTCATGTTTTAGATCATTTAAAAAGCAAACTGGGATGTCATCCAGTCCCACAGAGGCTGTGTATTTGATCTTGGAGAGAACATTAATGATTTGTTCTTTGGAGATGCAAGGTGGGGGTGATGTAGAGGGAATGCTTTGTGGAATGTTTGGAGGGGACGGGGGGAGAAATTTTCACCAAACCTGTTGGCTAATAGGTTAGCTGTTCTTGCAGGATCAGTGTGTGGTGCCATCCACAGCTAGTTCAGCACATGTCTGGGTCCTACCTTTTAGGTTACGGATATAGCTGAAGAATGCCTTGTGGTTATTCTTAGCTATGTTTGCTAATTTTTTTTCAAAGTTGCCCTAAGAGGATTTTACAAGTTGTCTTATTTTTTGTTTAAGCAGAGGAGGGTGTTCTTCCAGTGCTGGGACCTCTCTTTTTTATTCTTAGACAACAATGTCTTCCTCTTGTTGTATAACTTATTAATGCTAGATGCCCACCACAGAGGCTTGTTTTTCCTTGAAGAGCCTATTAGGTACAGCTGTGTCAACACATTTGTGTAAGTGTTTGTGCAGGGCATTTGTGAGTACCTTAGTATAGTTGTCAATGCCATCTGTGGGAACAGGAGATTGGAAATTATTTATGCCATCCCTTAGGAGGGTATGATTAGCTTTAGTGAATTTTTTTAGCTTGATTTTACCTATGATGGGTTCAGATGTTATAGCTACTTCAAATGTGACTGATTTGTGATCAGATTTAACCAGTGAGGGTCCTGTACTTGTGGTGGTGCAATGGTCACCCATGTTGGTGAGGGCCAGGTCGAGAATATTTGAGCCTTTTGTGGGGTTGCATACTATTTTATCCTGGGCATTAGTGTTAATGAAGTCCAAGAACCTGTGTGCAAACATGTTGGTACTCATATACGTTTCCCAGTCAAAGGAGGGATAGTTAAAATCGCCTATGACTAGAGAGTTTGGTTGTAATTTGATTGACTCAAGTAGGTCCAAATAAGCAGTGTGGGTATCTCTGTTAATTGAAGGGGGCCTATAGCTAACGATGACTTGAAGGGGGGGTCTTTCCCACAGTTAGTTGAACTTGGAGTAACTCCATAGAGTTTTCCTGTCTAACCAGTCTAGTGGTGTAGTTATCTTTTATGAAGATAGATACTCCTCCTCCTTTGGTTCTCATACATTCATTTTGTGGTCTGAAAGTGTTGAAGGCATTGTAGCCTTGCAAGCCCAGGGTACTCTCCGTGGCCCTGAATGAACCAAGTTTCTGTGACTGCACAGACATCAACATCCTCCAGGGAGAGGAGTATTTTCAGAGAATGCAGTTTCTGATTTAAGCTCCTAGCATTTAGCAGCACAACCTTTAATTCATTTGTGACTGATATTTTCATGTCAGACATTTTGTTCTTGAGACCTTACCTAGAAAAGGCACTATGAGGAAGGCAAGTGCCTTAACCACTAAGTAAAAGCCTAGAAGTGGCAAGTGAAAAACATCTCTGGCAAATCAGCATGGTCTATTAACCATGTCACCCCCAGCTGACAGGAAAAGTATCCCCTTAGAATGACATCAGAATCTAAGCCAATTGTTGAAGTCAATCATTTTTTGTTTATATTGTGGTATCATCTTGGTGAGGGTAGAATGCTGCTCAAGGCTAGAGACATACCTGCCTGGGACACATATTCATAGACATCAATCATGTCTTTCATCATATAGTCCAGTGAGGTATATCTCAAGTCACTCATACCAACATGAACTATGACAGAGTCATAATAGTACTTGTTGTTGAGATAATTGAGTGCATGCATTATCTGACTGATCCTTGCACCCAATAGACAGCTGACTGTAACCTTCTCCTTGTCCAGCCTGGTGAGTGGAGCATCTGTGTTTGTCACAATGGAATCACCTATGATTTATGATTATGAAATTTGGTTTAGATGTGCTTTGCCTTAGGGGCTTATTTGGTGAGACACTGGTACTTGTGTTTTTATGTGTATTGAGTGTTGTAGGTGCTGTAATAGGTGTAGCATGTTTGTGTTTGGAAGGTCTCTAGTGTTTAGGAAGGTTTCTGTTGAGTACCTCCGCGTATGATGGTTTATGTGTTGAGTGCATGGTTTATGTAGGTGATGCAGTATGTGAGCTGTCAACCTGTTCAGTGTTACTCTTCTGTGCACAAGAGAGCAACGATTCCAGATTCTTAGTGTAGATGCATCTCTCACAAATTGTACTTGGGTGGTTTAGGAGTAGAGGGTTGTCAGTGTACATGAGGCAGTTGCTACACTGCTTCAGGATACCCATGTCAATCAGGCTGGTAGGAGAAATGTAGGGAAACTGACCATCCACAATGCTGGATTAAATCCTATTTTCAAAGTGGGGACAAAAAATGGAGCGGTGTGGTATAACTGGATGCTCTAAAAGGTGAGGTGCTCCCTGAGCAGCTAAGTGCAATTTAAGGACTTCTCGACCAGATCACAGTCAGCTACTAAGGGAAAACCTATCTACTGAAGTTTTTGTGTCTATAACCACCAATGGTTACCCCCACTGCATGGTAGTGCATGATGAATACAGCAGAGCAGTGGCTGCTCACTGAGCTCTGTGGAGCTATGTTAAAAAAGTGCAAACGTGCACAAACACGGAACTTATGTAGCAACAGTGACCAAACTATTTAACCGATAAAAAAGCTCAAAACTGAGTCCTGTGCCAGGAACATTCAATTATATGAGTCATGACTGCAGTTTCCTACCACAAGGGTGAAAGGGGGACATCTCCAACAAAAGTTAACCTGGGCTAGTGCTCAATTTAACAAACAGAACCATATTCAGCAGGTCTGAATCTAGTCTCTGCTACAGCAGACAAAAAGTGCAAGAAATCAGCAAGAACAGTTTTACATAATCAGCAATATAGCAAAAATACAGCTTTAAAGTGCAAAATACAGTATAAAATTGTATTTATGGTTAGCAGAATGCAGCATATTCCTTGAATTGCACAGATAAATACAGCAGTGCAGTGGCCAGTTGCCTAACTCTTCAGACTTAATAACTTAATAAGTCAGCATTGTAGGTTTACTCTTTCATGTATATATGGAATTGTACATGCATCTACCAGCTAGATAATCAGCACATGTACTGCTTACTGAGAAACAAAGGTTAGTCATTAATAAAAACGCACTTCATTGTTCTAGAGTCAGGGGTGACAACCTGCAATGTTCCTCTGCCTTGTCATATGCTAGATAGTGGCACATAGTAACTGTCTTAGACAAGGATGATGAATGGATGAATGGGAACTTTTGAGGTGAAGATTGGATAAAAGGTATTGAGCCCCATGAGGCTTGTTAGATGCCCTGGAACGTGAGCTGCCAGAAGGAGTTCCATAATTTTTTTTTTACTAAATCAGACAAAAATCTATTAATATTTATATTGTGCTGAGAATAATTCAGAACATTTTAAATCAGCTATATTTTCTTTTTGTACTTTTCTTCACAGAATCACCAGTAGTGGAAAGGAATATGTCTTTTACAGGGCATATCACAAACAACTGATGTAAACAGCCAGATGTGTCTTTGTTGATTAAAACATCAAAATAATACAACAGATGGTAATTTTTTATGTAGGATTATTTTGAATTATTCTTATGGAGGAAGCTGTTCACTAGTTCTAAGTGTCCTTTTTATATCGTGACATTTTTTTTCTAAACCTTGAATATAACAGTTGATGTAGTAAATTCATGTATAAAAATGATAAGCATAACCATGGAAAAAGGCCAAAAACAAATTTCATTAAAAAACATCTTGGACTCATACCTTTTAAAAGGATTAAATCAAGATAGGACATGAAATGTTGCCAGAAAATAACCAACACTCAGTGGCAGTGAAGAAATAATAAAATAGTCTGTGAAATGTTTCAAGCATGGCTCATTATATTAAGACATTAGAATGCAAAGTTCCAGACTGCAAACCTGTTTTTGTGTGACTACAGATTTAGTATTTAATTCACAATTAGATGGGCAGAACAGAATACCTCCTTTTAAGTCGAATAATTTATAATTCTGACAGAAAAATGCTTGGCAAGAGAGATGCTTAAACTGATTTTTTTTTTGTATTTCTACAACGATGTTTTAGTCTAACATTAAATTGTCTATTTGTTTCACAAATGTATCATAAGCCACAAAAACAAATTATGAAATAGGCAAAAATTGTAGTGCTACAAAAAGAAAATTTTGTATGACACAACATTGTTATCGCTAATTCTGACTACAATAATTATAATATGCCTACAAGCACTAAAATTGTCAAAAGGGAAATTATTTTACCTTTCCCCCAACTGGAATATAAAAAAATCATGCCAGTATTGGCAAGTGGACTGATAAAATGACTATAAACCAAACTGATTTCTCTTTTAAACAGCAATTCATTGGAGAAATATAGAGGAACATCTTCATGTAGTAATGTTTCTCAATGTTTTTCTACATGCCTAACCTGTGATTATATCAACTTAAATGGAGGTATTTTCTTCTTTATGTATCACACTTATAGACAAGAATCGAATATTAAATCAGACTGGATGGACTGGGTGTTTGGAAAGTGACTTTGTACCTTAACAGATTAAATGATGAGGTGTGCCAGCCTGGCTTTGTGGCATAAAGAGGTAAAACCTCAACTGTACCCCAGACAAACTATATATGATTACCAACACGGGTTGGTGGAGTGGATAGAGGTGAGAGGCCAAAGAGATAGAGCTAGGCTGACCCACTATAATATTGACCCCAACATGAATGTGAATATCTAGCACCATGGGTAAGGGTGGCAACCATTTTGCAATAGCTGTTGTTATAGATTATACATGTGTTTATGACTCAGACATATGTCACTCCAGGAAAGCTGTGACTGTGGAACTCACAGACTGCAATAGGGAGGCATTAGGATAAGAGAAAGGTAGGGATCAATATCCCTCATGTAGTGGTCTGGTCCCTATGCCCATCTGGATAGGGATTTTCCTCAAATATAATGCAAGATTATTGCTTCCTAAGGAGAAAGAATGGACCTCTATAGGCTGGTTCCCAAGTCAAGGACTACAAGGAATGTAAAGCTCTTGCTTTAGTTTGATAATGAATAGACTGAGCCTTGTGCTTGAAAAGGAAGGAATAAATGGTTCAGCTGAGTGTTGTGAAGGTGGTATGAAGATAGTCAACATGGGAGAAAAAAAAATAATATTGAGCCATGCTGAAAAACTTTCAAATGGTACTCATCTTACTATTACTTCACTATAACTGGTTTGTTAGTTATGTTTGCCTTTATTCCAAATCTTGTGTGTGTGTGTGTGTGTGTGTGTGTGTGTGTGTGTGTCTGTCTTGAATTACTCCCTGCAAAGGCTATAAGGTAGAAGCAGCAGGGTTTTTATTATTTTAATGACATTTATTTTCTCTTGTTATATTTATTAACATAGCAATAGATATTTAAATATTCACAGAAATATGGTTGTTTGGTATAGTTCTTAGAAAATAAATACAAAAGGAGAAGGAATAAATGTTGATGTTTTGAAACTTTGTTTCTGATCACAGTATATCAAATACCATTGTATTCCCAATGAAAACTTTCATAGCTTAAAATCTAGTAAGAATAATATAAAACTGTCTGCATGTATTTCAACATGTTTTTTTTACAGTATGCTAAAATGAGCCAGTGATTAAATTTAATACTTACCCAGTACATGATACCGGCTGTGGAAATTCCATGAAGCTAGACTCAGAAAAGATGGTTCTTCTGTGAACCATGATTATACCACCAATATTAAAATCTCCATCTCCGTAAAAGGCTTCCATTTGCTGCATCTTCAGTTTACATTCAGTCTTTGAGGGGTTTGTTACAGCAGCTGCAGTTATCACTGCAGTTATTAATATACAGGGCAGCATATTGTTTATAAAATGTTCAGCCCAAGAAAAAGGGGAAAAATAGCCAGGTGTTTTTTTCAATAATAAACAAGTAACACTGACTCGGAGAAATAGCATTATCATTTATGCATCCATGTATCAAATCTAAGGAGCTGCATCCTTTTTAAATACATAAATTAAATTATGTAAAATGTTACATTATATCAGCTAATGTTAAGGAGTCCTACTTTACAGTATCTATTACAATATCATTTATAATTTCGCAAGAAAATGCACAGAGTTAATCAGTTACTGAAGCAAAAGTAGGCAAACTCAAAAGCTTTAAGTAGGTGATTTTTTTTCTGGAATATAATCACAAAGATGTAAGTGTTCTTGCAGCTAAATTTATGTATCACAATGATTATGATAGCTGTGCAATAGATTGGTTCTATGCATTCAGCCTAAATCAAATATCTAGACTTCTTGATTAAAGTCAGAAGAAAGGTTTTGTGAAGTGTTTTTTGTGTGTAAACCAGTGTATATTTATAAAGTGGTGCTTAGTAAACAAGTAATGAGAAGTGAAAACCTGTGCAACCTAAAACATTATGATTATCACTGCAAACCCCTAGGAAGCCACTGAGGAAATGAAAACGTCTTTCTTATGCAGCTAGAATATTATGATTTAGACTAATATCAAGGAATGTCCACTTTAATTCATGTAATCCATTTACTGTCTTTCTTTCCACAACAAAGCAAACATGTGTCTTTCAGTAAACACTAAGGGTTGCATATAATAATAGAAAATTAAGTCCATGCAATATAGGATGAAAACATATAATCTAGTTAACATGCAGTTGTCAAAGAAAACAACCATGCTCCCCAAATGGATTCCAACTTATGAATAAAGTAAGATCGCATGCAAAGTAAAAACAACTTAATTCAGTTAGTATATTGACTATACCATAATAGAGTTTACAGAAACTGGCACACTCACATAAGAGAATGTGTTGCTACTATTCAGATCTTGAAGAAGAGAGATGTGCAGACCTGTTGCTATAATCAGTAGGAGGTAGGCAGGAACATAATGTCTTAGTAGCTATAAATATAATGAAATCTTAAACTTCTCAACTTATGCCCATTTTCTCTTGGGGTTTTCCATCAAAGAATGGAGATGCTACATGAAAATACCTGATATCTAAACATATTTTCTGTTTTTATGTTCCTTCATTTAATTAATTTTAGTATGATGTCTGATGAAGACCATAACTGTTTGTCACTTGTGAATTACTAAGTCCTTTGGCATGGTGGCATTGGGTGAATATCTTGCTATTATTTTCAAAGCCAACTATATAGTCATTAATTTATTTCATTTTATCTAAGAAGCAGAGCCACTGAGGCAGCATCATTTTATTTTGGGTGAACAGTGAACTCACAAAAATTACCTTAGCTGGACAGGACTATACATTATGAAAGTAAGCCATTTTTCTGACATGGGCCTGAAAACCTTTAGCTCTATGCCTTGCCCCCTCCCCCTCCCCAATACCCTATAACACCTCAATGGCAAGTAAAACATTAAGATGTTTTGTAACAGAAAAACCTTTGCAATATGACTACTTATGAGATGCACTATTTCGAGACATACTGTAAGTCATTCACACAGATTAGAATAATTTAATAGATCTGATGGCCTAAATTATGAAAATGAACTACATAAGCTAGTTATAGTAATAATTGTGGTAAGTCAATCAAATGAGTCAGCTTCCACAAGCACTTTGGGGCCTAAGTTATTGCTTTGACTGGGGTCTAGCTAATCTGGATTCAGCTAGTTAGCCCTCATGCTACAGTAGACATCTTATATGTAATAAGCGTCACCAGCTCATGATAGATTGTTCTTCTTGGGGAGAAAGATCTGATGGAATCTCAAGACCCCTTATTAAACAGCTGAGTGCCATACCTGCAGACCACAGGCACTCATAGGGGGCGCATACCTCTTAAGGAGTGCTCACACAATGTAGCTGGGGAGTGTAGCTGTGTAAAAACATATGCTTTCCTAAACCTTGGAACATAGAGATTGCACTGTACCTATCAAGCTTTAACTGCCCCCTCCCAGTCCATCATCCTAGATGTAACTGGGATGAACCAAAAGGGTATATAAGAGCATGGAAACAGATGGTACTATGATGAATAAAGACCAACAATTGTTTTAAAAATAAGTCAAAACTGGGTGCAAACATCAAAAAATTTCATGCACATAGTTTTAGAATGTGTGCCATTTGTGTTGTATGCTAATGTCAAGTTTAAAATGAATGAAATGGTTTACTGGCTCTTCTTGAAGCACTGTTTAAATATTACCATCAAGAAGTGAAGTAAAATACATGGCACAGGACACTCACGTTAATAAGGGAGCCATTAGTCACATCATAAATCCAAATAATGGTATATATGTGCTTGAAAAGATCATTCTTGATTTGCAAAACATTTTATAGGAACTAATCTGAGTGAAAAAAAATACACAGCAGACCATCTACTATCAACTGTCAAGAAAAAAAAATCAGTGTTCAAAATCATTCCTGTGCTCTGTTCTAGAAACTTGTTATCACAATCAACCATTCATCAATATGAATGATACATACCATTCTAGTAAGAGGGTTCTACTCCCCGGGCGAACCAATTGGATTATCTCTATACAAATTAATGGGATTTTTATACCCCAAAGTATATATTGTAAGGCATGGGTGAATTTGTATGTATGTTAAGCAAATCCTTCACTGTATAGCAAATCAAAAATTGACCAATTAAGCAATTACTTCTCTGGTAACCATTTCCTTGTTGCGCTTTGTTCAGACTGTAGGTTTAATCCTTGCAAAATGTATTTGTTTTGTACTTTACCAACTTCACAATGTCTCTTTCTTTTCTAAAAAGATGTGTAAAGCATGAATGTCTTCTCCTTAATTGCATATACAACACTATATATTAATTATATTCAAAATCTTTACATGTAAGATTTCAGAAATGAAAACATTAAAAAGGCTACATTGCATTTTTCAAATGAATATACAGTATTTAGGTTAGGAATGGTTAAACAGCTGTTACCTTGTAAAATAAAATGTCTGATTACATCATATCACAGAAAATCATTCAAGTTTGATCAGGGGTGGCTCATGCTATAGACCCCCCCCCCACCTGTAGAAAGAAAAAAGAAACATAAATTGCAAGTCCCCCCACCTGTAGAAAGTAAATAGAAAAAAAAAATCACAAGTCCCAGAACTCCAAGCATGCATGTGCTGAGTTCCTGGTACTCAGAACTCCAGACTGCGGGGGGCATGGCTAGGATGTAGACTGGTTGGCAGCATCTTTTCTCAGGTCTGCACTCAAAAGATATTTCTGACAGGAATTTTTAAAAACTAGATATTGTAGACAAACCTATTTTGTTGAATTACTTCTACTAATATCACTAGAAGTCTACAGTGCAAAAAATTTGGCTTTAAACATTATTTGTCCTGTCAAAAACAAGAAGGAAGGTATCTGAATCTACTGAAAATGAGCTTTTCTAAGCATACCACACAGGACCAGACGATGAAAAAGGAGATACAGTCTTTATTAAATGCTATACAAGACTTGTCAGTGAAATTTGACAAAATGAATACCAAACTGGACACTTTTGACGAGAGATCTACAAAACAAATACAGCAACTACAAGAAATAATGACACAACAGAAGTCTCAAATAGCTGACATAGAGAGATCCTTAAATGTACTGAGGGCAGACTCTCAGAACAAGATCTTCAGCTACATTTTTATCACAACAAAATGCTTCATTACAAAATAAAATAGAGGATCTAGAGAACAGGTCCAGACGAAATAACCTTCGCATCTATGGGCTACCAGAGAAAACAGAGGGAGATAACATGGTGACTTTCCTTACTACCTGGTTACCAGAAGTTTTAAAATTGCCTGAAGCTCTTTCTTATGGAATTGAAAGAGCCCACAGATCCTTAAGAGCTGCTTCATCAACCATCAAATCAAAAATCACCCGAGATCAATAATAGTAAAGTTTTTTCATCACAGGACAAGGAACTTATTTTAAAAACAGCATGGTCAACTTCTCCAGTTAAATACAAAGACAACATAATCAGATTTGATAATGATTATTCTGCTGGAGTTATAACTGCAAGAAAAGAATGTCTCCCTCTGATAAAGGAATTGAAAAAAAGACAACTTAAAGTCCACTTGCTGTTCCCTGCAAGAATAAAAATATTTTTTACTGAAGGTCCTAAAACTTTTGACACTCTGCAAGCAACAGTTTCTTATCTTTCAGCTAATAAAACCTTGGATAATGTGGAAGAAATGGATTTCTCCCAATTTGGGGTTAAGCGTCACTTAGAAAAAAATGACTGGAGCACTGCTGACAAGAAGAAGAAGAAACGATAAAAGACATATGAAAAACGTAAACATTATTGTCTTCTATTTGCTCTGTAAGGTAAAAAAGTTCTTTGAAAGCATTCATGCTTTACACATGTGTCAGTCTTTGAAACAATATAAATACAAGATAAGCAGGACATTTTATAACTAAAGGAAATAACCTTAAAGAAAGCAAGGTAACATATCTTTCTCTATTACAGTGTAAATACTTACAGTCATGATTTTTCTAACTCTAAATGATGTTTAGATAGTTCATTTATAAATTACCTGCCTTTTACTGCTAGTATAGAATATGATGTATTTACACTGACATATTAATGTGGTGTGTTTAAATGAGCATGATTCCTTTTTATATTATTTACACTAAGCTGCATGAAATATCTAAACTGATGTATTTAATACACATAATAATATATAAAAACTGATAGTAATAACTGTCTTTGATGCTAAAAGTGCCTTTTTGACTAACAAACAATTGTTTGGCTTGTATATCTGCCCTTAATGTTAAGAAAACTAATAGAAGTTTAATGAGCTGGTGTTCAGTTTAAAAAAGCCCTAAAAACTTCACTTACTTTGTTTTTGTCTTCCCGCCATGGTCACGAGCTAGGAACTCTTATTCTACCACCCCTGAATGAAGGTTCTTCATTTAGAATCCATTACAGTGTGTTAAACCTTCTAACAGCACAAAATGAAAGTAAAAAGTCATGAGTGATGTCAGCACTAAAACAAGACAGTATGGGTGTGGTGTCAGCTCCTAAGCTACTTAAAGTAACCAGCACACTATTTATGAGATGGCAAAGTGCTTTTACAGTTTTAACAAATATTAAAAGTACACTGAAGTACCTAATGAATTTAAAAGGTATCAACACATACATGACGTTTTATTATATTGTAATATTTGTTATTCATTTTGAATTGTACACATAAACAGCACACAAAGCTTAAAAAGAAGTATATCACTTGGAAGAAACTGTATGAATAGTTAACACATACAGACTTTACTATAATCTTTTCTGATAAGATCACCCATGTAAATTACTATAATTTAACTTAATTTTATAAAAATTTTATATATTTAAGTCCTTGACTGGAACTATATAACATATTTGTAAACACACTGCAGCTAGTGTACTCAACCTTAAGGATAGTAAGTCAATTAAGGTTCATGAATGTAGCTATGTGTTATTAGGCATTTTAAGGGTAAAAAGGGGTTGCTGTTTAATTATCAAGATACTCTGTAAATATTAAATTGTTCAAGTAGCACAATCATTAAGCAGTAATGAGCAAGAAAAAATCTCAGACTTGCTTATGATACTGTTATATATATACATATATATATATATATATATATATATATATATATATATATATATATATATATATATATAGGAAATAACTGCTGAATTATAAGTATGCTTTTATTAAAGGCAAGTTATATTAATATTGAACATCCTCAGTGAAAATGAATGGTTGTGTAGAGACACAGTAACTCCCATTATATAACCAAGGCTAAAGAGATTGTCTTGTATGTCTAAATTGATCAGCCTTGAACCTTAGATTGCAAATAGACATGCAACATACTTTTACTTATAATACTGAATATATATTATATAACATCACAAACGCTAAAGCCATTGTCAGCTACATCTCATATCAATCAGCATTAAAATATGATTTGAATAGCATGGGCATTTACTAACATATTGCTGTTGGTACCTGATATGCATATAAGTAACAGGTCTAATTTCTGTCTATGAAAGTAAATACCAGGCTGTGTGCATTTGTTAATTATGAAACAAGAGAGTGCTATCTATTCTTTTTAATATCCTATAGGTATGTACTTGTTAGAGACACACACATGCTGCAAAGCTGCTAGTTATTGCGTATTCATTAGTATATTTCTGACTGCAGTGTTATAAATATATGATGTGGACCACTTGAGTTGAGAATATGTCTCTATATTGGGCATGTTCTCTGTTTGAATGTTGTATATTATCTATAATATGATATGGAGTACCCTCACTAAATTCAAAGAAGCCACAATTGAAACAAATATTTATTAAAAATGGAGAATAGAAGGATGAAGAGAAAAATGAAGGAAAATGGTTGATGGTCATATAAGGTTATCTTTTCCTGTGTATGTAGAAGAGTTGACAGTAATAAGTACCAAACAATTGTGTTATAGCATATTTAAAGCCTACTTTGCTTCTCATATTTTCCAACCTTACAGTTATAACTCTGCAGATAAATCCTGTAATATCATAAGGAGTATGAGTTGCTATTTGACATATGACATATGCGGTACACTAGCGATGAAATATGCCAGTGGCACTAATAAATATATAGGAATTGCTAAGAAATATAGTCTTAAACTATATAATACCAACGCCAAAAACAAATTAGTAGCATTCATACCACTAAAATATGACTTTTTGAATTAAAAGAAAACTATAAGATTACTGATAAATGACAATACAAATGTAACGTTATATTCATTGTTACGGATACTTTCTGATTTAATCAACTTGTGGCATGGTTAACTGATGCATATAATGCTTAACATTTTTTTTTTATGTATGTATGCATATATGTGTGTATGTATGTATGCGTGTATATATATATGTGTGTGTATGTGTATGTATGTATATGTATATATATATGTATATATATATGAATATATATATATATATATATATATATATATATATATATATATATATATATATAGGTAGACAATTACAATAAATTTGATACCTATGAATGCCACTCACACTATAAGGGAGATAGACAGCAAGCATATTATTTTTAAGATGCATAACCATTATTGCTACACAAAAGATATATTAAAATAAAAGATGTTCCTTTACAATTTAAACAAAACCAAATAGTTAAGTATTAAATCTATGTATAGTTGTGTTGCCTTAGTGTTTTATAAAATATTAAAAATAGATAAAGACTGTATTTAAGTAATCTGTAAAGACAGATACATGTATACTTAAAAGATATATAAGATACTTTTCATTATAAAACTACCATATGGCGGGGCCGGGGGAGGATGCTGAAATGCAGACTTAGAGAGATCACTTGAATGATTAGATCATTCAAGGATGAGATGTTTTTTCTCATGGAGGAGTTTGGTGGTTGTTTATCTTATACTGTTCTCAGTTATGATCTTGTAATTTACTTTTATTGGGTGTCTATAATCTATTGTAATACTGTTGGAAGAAGAAAGAACAAGTCATTCTCTTCATGTACACACATCTACACATTGTTACGAGTATATGAATATGGATAAAAGCAAAGCTAATATAAATCCAATTGCAAAATGTATATCTCTTAATGTAAATGGTTTAAATAATAGCTGCAAAAGGGGAAGTCTTTATAGATATTTAAAGCTATGTGAAGCAACTAGTATTTTTACAGGAAACACACCTTACACAGGAAGACATAAATAAAATAAACAATAAAATTTATACAATACTAGTAAGTTCCACCTATAATCAGAAGCGAAGGGGAGTAGCAATTTTGTGGAAAAACACTACTTTAATGCCTAAAATCATAAACACGTTCCATGACAACTCAGGAATGTTTTGTCTAGTGACAATATCTATCAATGAAATGATATATACATTAGTGAATATTTATTGGATACCAGGACTAGGTGTTAGAGTGGCCAAACAACACTTAGAAGACATTGTACAATATACCAAAGGCAATTTAATCATAGCTGGAGATTTCAATTGCATTATAAAAGAAACTGACACAAATACTAAAACTACACGTAAGAGATCACCTTTAACAAAGTTGTTATCTGAGTTTGTTGAAACTTTTAATATAGTTGACATAAATGAGTATGCTATCCCAGATTCACTATTCTTTACACATTTTTCCCATAGACATAATACATACTCTAGAATAGATAGAGTGTACATAACAAAGGATTTAACTTCTAAATTAAATAAAGTCAAGACAATTTCATGTCCATTTTTGGACCATAACACCATAACATTTGAGATAGACTTATGTTTCAAGAGAAGGATATCAGTAACAAGAATACCATCTTACATAACAAATCTCAAAGATTTTAAGGAATTTTATATTAAAAAGACACAAACATTCCTAGATATCAATCTTACAAAAGATATATCTGAAATATATATATGGGATGCATTGAAAGCATACCTATATGGAAGAGCGGTGGGATGGTATAAAAATAAACAAAAACAGTGGAATAAGGAATTAATGGAATTACAGTCAAAAGTAGATAATTTAAAGCTTGATATTCAAAATGGAAACACCAACTTAATAAAAGAACTAGAAGATACTAATAAAAAATACTCAGAGACGCTACACCACAAAACAATGATCAACTTAGAAAAAATTAAACTATGTTACTATTCAATGAACCCTAAAAAACAACGAAGAATAGCAAATAGGACTAAAAAGATTATTAAAACAAATCAAACCAAGGAAATACATAACATAGAAACCAAAAAGAAAGTATCTGATTTAGAAGGAATACTAGAAGCTTTTAGGCTATTTTTTCATAAACTTAATAATCAAAATGAGAAAACAGAAACACATTCAGTATTGAAAGCTTTTCTCAAAAACAATGTTAAAGTTAGGTTATTAGAGGAGCAGGTACAACTAATAGATAAACAAATAACAATGACAGAACTTAAAGCTGAAGTAAATAAGCTAAAATTAAGCAAAGCTCCAGGTATAGATAATATCACCCCAGAAATGTTTAAATTACTATCAAATGAGGCTTTGCTGTTGTTATTGAATGTCTTTACATCAGTTAAAAATGGTAGACATTCCTCCTTCTTGGAAGTACACATTAATATCACCAATTCTGAAACAAAATAAAGATCCCAGTGAATGTTCATCATACAGACCCATTTCACTTCTTAATATAGATTATAAAATGTTTATGGCAATACATGCTGCTTGAATAAAACAATTACTACCACTTTTGATAGAGGAGGATCAAACAGGTTTTATAAAAGATAGGAACACTTATGACAACATTAAAAGAATCCTTTCCTTAATTGATTATATAAATGTCACAAAAAACAAAATGAATGTTATTAGCTTAGACATAAATAGCGCATTTGATTTAGTGAACTGGGATTATCTGTGGTTAGTTTTAGAAGAATATGGCTTCTCAAACAACTTCACTTTGTTAATAAAATCATTATATGAAAAATCATTGGCTTATATAAAACTGGGATCTTGTCTGTCTAAATCTATTAAAATAACTAAGGGCACAAAACAAGGCTGCCCTCTTTCTCCGTTATTGTTTGCGCTAGTCATTGAACCCTTAGCAAATAATATACGTATGGATAAAAATATTGAAGGAATACAACTAGACAACAGCCTAGAGCTTAAAATTCAACTTTTTGCTGATGATATTTTAATTACCTTAAAAAATAATAATAGCAGTTTAAAAGCATTATGGGACACAATTCAAAACATTCAAAACTAATCAAGTCTTAAATTTAATGAGAACAAAACAAATGTATTGCTTATAAATACTAATAAAAAAGATCTAAATAAAAAATACCATAAATATATCTCTACCGATAATATAATTAAATACTTGGGAATTATAATAACTAACAACCTAGATACTACAATTGAAACAAATTATAAAGAGACCTTAAATAATATTAAAAATCTAATACAAAGATGGAATAAATTCTTCTTTTCAATGGAAGAAAGGCTTTATATAATTAAAATGATCATATTTCCAAAAATTCTTTATGTCATACAAGCTTGTTCTTTGCCACCAGCTAAATCACCTCAAACAATTAAATGATTTAATGGTAAGATTCCTATGGTATCCAAAAAAACAAGGATAGCTATGAAGTATCATCTAGATGATTGGGATATAGGTGGCATAGGTTTACCAGACATAGAAATATATTTGCATTCATCCATTATTAAAACAATATCATTATGGCTAAATACAAAATATACATCAAAATGGAAGCTAGTTCATGAGAGAATCTGGTTAAAATCAGGATTTGTAGTAGCAAATAAGTATACAGATTTCATACCAAACAATTTTCTATGGCTGATGAAGGAATATATGATGACACATAAGAATAAAAATATAAGTTCCAAATACATTACTTATACATTAAAAATTTTCCAAAATCTTATTAATAGCAATCCTGATATTAAAGCATGGTCATTTCTTTTATATCCAGTAGCGTACACACAAGGTAATATAATAACATTTAATATGGAAGTAGTCAACATGCTTAAAGAAAAGGGATTAATATATTGGCATCAATTGCTAAACTCTGGAAAACCTCTGACAATAGACCAGATTAAACAGAAATTAAATATGGAAGATAGTTCATGGTTACATGTACAAGAATTAAGACAGTATATATTAAGCAAACAAGAAACAATGCAACCATCAATAAGACAAAATGTTCCTAACCTTATAGAACATATAATATTACTAACAAATCAACCCATTACTGGAAAGGGATACTTATCATCTATTTATAAAACAAACAAAAAAATAAAAATGCATAATAATGACAAAATATGGAATTGTTATAGATCAGTTAATGGACATGTGCCAAATGACAGAGATAAAAAACTAATTCTTCTCTCTCCAAAGCAGACATCACTTTCATTACATTGTTGACTTTTTACATGGCAATTCATACACAGATCTTATGTAACCCATCATAAAATGGAACTTATGTTTAAGAAAAATATTCGCTGCTGGAGATGTGATTTATCAATAAAAGCAGACTGGCAACACATGTTCTACGAATGCCATTTGATTAAACCATATTGGGATAAAATAAATTATTTTCTGCAAATGGTATTCAATGATAAATTCCAGATTTACAAATCTATTATTTTGTTTAATGCACCTGTACCTGACTGTGTGCCAAGAACAAAATATGTAATCTTATGGACTCTCCTAGCTATTGCAAGGAAGAACATTACATCAAACTGGAAATCCAAAGCTTCTCCAACTTTTAAGCAATTCATGAATATGGTGTCAGCAGTATCACAATTGGAAATGAACAGTATTAAAGGAAGAACTGAAAGAACTACATCATTATACGTAGCATGGCAAAAAGTAACTGAAATACTGGAGAATAATGACTGCAGCAGATTATAATCAGGAAACAATTGTATAGAAAGTCAATTATATGTCAACAATAAACACCATTGTAAATACTTTATTTTGGTTTTAATGTTTGATATCTGTTTAGAGGTTTTAGCCTACCTTTTTAAATAATTTGTAAATACTTCATTGTCATAAATAACCTGCATTCATGTTTTCTTGTTTTTGGAAATGAATAAAAATATTTAAAAAAAAAAAAGAACTCCAGACTGCTGTGTTAGGCAGCTTGCGTCGGCTGCTACAGAGGACGGACAGTTGATCAGGCTGCTGAAGAGGACAGATTCAGACCACAACAGAGGACAAGGACTTAGAGGAATGGATCTGCTGCTATGGACAGTTGATCGGAGGACTTAGCTCCCATGGAGGAACAGAACTGCTGCTATGGACAGTTGATTGGGCTACTGCAGAGGATGAGGGCATAGATCTGCTGCTATGGAGGTAGGGTGTTTCAGGATTGATCTGGCTGCCACGGAGGACAAACGGTGTGTGTGTGTGTGTGTGTGTGTGTGTGTGTGTGTGTGTGTGTGTGTGTGTGTGTGTGTGTGTGTGTGAAATGCCCCAGTTGCTACATACTGGTGGCTAGAGAGAACACATGGTGGTGGGTAGAGAATACTCAGGCTTGAACCCTGTACCTTGGGTGCAAGTAGTAAGGGCCTGAATTCCCTACCCACCACCATTTGTAAAAAAATTGCAGGTTTTTGCATCATATTTGTTCTGTTCCTCATTAAATCTGTGGTTTCTGTATGTTTATTGTTCCTGGCAAAGTCAGTAGTGCACTGGTGCACTGGTAGTAGTTGCCTGATAGCTACAGGTTCTCTGGTTTGATTCTTGGCTGGGGTGCTTTCTGTGTAGAGTCTGCATGTCTTCCCATCTTACAAAGACGTGTCTGGAGTGTTTCTCCCTGCTCTGCTGAAAATTGGCTTTTGTTCCGAGTCAGACTTTCCAGGTTAACAAATGTTAAATAAAAATAACAGGCATTTGAATTTCAGACTTCATATTCTTCAGAAAGTACATGACCTTTTATTCTAGCAATTTTCTATGTTTATAACATGGATACTTGAAATTTGTCCTTATTTTTGGGACTGTATTCCCCCATTATTGGCTTTGTCCAGGTTTTTGTGCTAAAGTTGAGAGCTATGGTGAGAACTGAATTCACTGAATATGTTTGGGGACTGTATTCCCCCATTACTGACTTTGTCCATGTGTTTTTTGCTAAGAGGTTGAGAGGTATGGTGAGAACTGAATTCACTGAATATGTTTTGGGGCTGTAGTCCCCCATTATTGGCTTTGTTCAAGTGTTTTGTGCTAAGAGGTTGACAGCTATGGTGAGAACTGAATTCACTAAATGGTAGTCATTTAATTTCAGTCTTCCTCTCTTTCACAAAACAGCTGATTTGGCATAGTGGTATGTTGCTCTGACTGTTTTGCACAGGGTTCCCCTGGGTTCAAGACTTGGCAGTGAAATGTATGGTGGTAACACAGCATTTTATTGTAGCAATTTTCCAACATTATACAAGCAATGTTTAAAATGTGTCCCTTGTTTTTGGGCTTTTGTCCCCCCCCTAATAAATTTTGGCTTTTTCCAGATTTCTTGTGCTGCAAAGTTCAGAGATACAGCGGAGTTTTGAGTAGATTTTACAAGGACCTGAGAGCTGCAGGGGAACAAAAGTTTAGTATTGCTTATGGTGAATCGACTTGCATTGTTAATAGCACAACAGGTAGTGTACTTGCTTTTGATGCAGAAGGCTGTGGGTTCTACTCCCACAGTAAGTAGATGTATTGCTGATACTGTACTATGTTGTAAATGGGGTAGATGCTGCAGTCCTTTTTGGCGAAGATACCTAGTAACTATGAACCTATCAGTTCGACATCCATTCCCTACTGCGATATTACTAGCTTATAATTTTTTTAATGCAACATGGGCAATTTATTCCTCAAGGGCAACAACCACTTTATTTGTAGACGAAACAATGACATTTAAAGTTGTTTGCTAGCAGCAACCTCTTCATTAGTTACAGATTTCTTTAATGTGGAATTATTTAGATGACTTTTACATCTTCAGAGATTGTGCATATTTAGTGATACTGGTGCACTGTAGAAGTTTGAGTAGACTTTTATGATAGAAATGTTCTGAATTGGGCAGTTTTGTCATTATTGGTGCATGCATTTTGTTTCATTGTTTACTGGAAAAATGTTCAAAACAATACATTTAAAATGCCCTCTAACAACTGTACTGTATTGTACAAGGAATATAATTTAATACAATCAGGAAGGTGTATCAAAGAGCATGTGTATGTTTCGTGTTCAAGGGGCCTATGATTTGAAAACAGCCCAAAGTTAATCTTTATTTGCCATTGGCAAAATGTATTTTCTTTGAATGTGGGTTTCAATGCTGGTTCAATTAATGTGAGTTTTAAGGGCAGAGAAGTTTTAATGCTAATTCTATTTTCATTGTGAGACTGCATTGCTTTGTTTAGCAGATATCTATTAGGGTCTGTGCTGTAAAATGCAAAATAAAACTTTCAAGTGAAATCCAAACCATCGCAGAAGTAAAGCAGTATGCACATTACAGTGTTTATGGTAAATGGGGTGAAATAACCAAGTAATGGGACATTGGAATGGCTGCAGGGGGAGGCTCCATTCAACCATGATTTTGTAAGGGGGAAGGGCAGCAAACTCAGACTATACTGAACTATACTTCTCAACTGACCAGATTTTTGCAGAATTAATAGATTTTTGCTTCTTATTTTTGGTTTGTTCCTCATAAAATTTGTGGTTTTCTGGCAAATCATTTAGGAATGAAGTCAGTAAATAATGACAGATAGTGAGTTTCAGACGTTATAACCTTCAGAAAAATGCATGCTAAACCAAGACCTGTTATTCTATCAACTGTCTTAAGTTTATACAAGAGCAATTTTTAGTACTGTTTGTATGCTCCCTCAATTTATTTGGCCTTGTCCAGATTTCCTGCATTAAGAGGTTGAGAGGTACGTGCAAATAAATCACTTTATAGAATTAGGAATATCCAAACCTCTCAACTGTCCCCGATTTTGGCTCAAAATGTTGCTCTCCCCCTAATAACCCCTCTGCAAAATGGCAGTTTTGGAAGAAAACGTGGAGGGTTTACAATTATAAATAACTGTAATGATCAGAGTTATAGATTACTTTTATTTCAGAAATGCATGCAGATGCTCTTATTTTGTCAGCTGCTCAAGTTAACAGTACTAATATTAAAAAGGTGTCCCTTCTTTGACAGGTTCCCAACTGTATTGTGTGGCAATTTTATATTTTTGCATCACATATTTGGTCTGTTTTTCATAAAATTGTGGTTTTCTGCCATATTAGTGGCAAATCATTAAAGATTGAAGTTAGAAAATAATGGCAGACATTTGAGTTTCAGAGTTCATACCCTTCAAAAATTCATACTAATGCAAGACCTACTACTAATCTATTATCTTTCTAAGTTTATAAGAGCAATATTTAAAAATTGTCCTTGTTTTTGGGCCTGTGTCCCACTTCCATGTATGGCTTTGTTCAGATTTCTTGCTCTGAGTTTGAGAGGTATGAGTGTCAGAGCCATCACCATCAGCCAGAGACATTTCAAATTGTGACACACTTGTTGCACCACATTCAGTGACTCTGGATGTGTCCAAGCAAGGCAAGGAGCAGTTATGCAGTGTAAGTTTGCAGAGTATTCCCCCATCCAAGGTAGACACAAGTACAACAGTGGCTTTTCATCTGTCCTTGATTTTGCAGAATGGTCTGGTTTTCTGTCATATTTTTATACTGTTGATTTATGCTTCTTATTATTCAGAAAATGCATGCTGTCGCAGTGCCCTGTTGCTCTGTGTTTAAGTAGCAATGCTTAATGACCATCAGGTAAGCTTGTCTGAGATTGTAAGATGCAAGTAACCTTTATTAAGCATACTGTTAAATAATTACCAACACTGAAAGCCTTTTTGTTGTTGCCATGCAGAGAATATTTACATAACTAGATAATGTGCAAGCCTTAGGTATTGAAATGCATATGACAGTATTTGTAATAAAGGACAAGATTACAGTATTTTCAGAAGCTCATTACATTTGTTGGAGATTTGCAGTCATCTTTGCAGGCTTTACCCGTAAACTAAACAAAATGCCAATCTATCATGTGTGATCCATAAACTGTGCAGTAATCCTTTAAGCAATTTATCTTGAGCTTGTTTCTTGTTTGCTGTTCATTTTTTTACTTTGATCATGTTTTCCCTATGAAACAAGTAGATAGTTGTTGTCAGGCAGCAGGTCTTTTTTGGATAAGAAACATTTTTACAAGTGGGGGTATCACAGAGATTTCTACATTTTAGCATGTTACTTGGAACTTTTATAAAGCTGAATATAAGTTATAATTAGAATTGCAGTGCAAGGAGAAGCTTGTTTTTTTATACTTGATTTTGACTAGTATTCCAGTAATGTATTTAAAAAGTAATTTATTTTTTCATGCCTCACAGCTTTTTTGTTTCCATCTAGATATTAGGTAAGCTGTCATGTAGCCAATGCATTGAAATATTTTTTTCTTCTACACTTCATTTTGTCTTGATTGGACTCTCATAATGACAGTTTGGCACCCAGGGCAGCTTATTTAATTAAAGTTCCAGTTGTGTTTTTGAGCATAGCTCCACCCCTTTCTAGTTGGTCACTTCCCTTCCCATTGGCCCATCCATTCAGCTGTCTCCTGCAGCTCCCCTTTAATTTGAAGTCACCAACCATCACTGGGTTTGATCATTTTCTAGCAGTTATTTTTTGCATGTGTCTTTTCCATATGCACTCCATTAAGTTTGCCTGTTGCTTCATGTGTGCTCCATTAAGTTTGCCTGTTGAGCAGTAGGGCATCCCTCCATGCTGATGCTACTACTTGCAGTATGTTAATGTGGTCCCTAAATGGCAAAGGGTTATTGAGAGGGGTTAGCCACTCATGGTAAGCCTTACCACTTGTAGTAACTTATTCTGAATCCCAGGTTTTGTCTAGGATGAAAATAACATTATTAACATCTAGGGGCATTTGTAGTAATCTTGATTATGCATATGCCCACAAAGGCAGACAGTACAAAATAGTCTTTGGTCAGTGAAAATCAAATACCTTCCAGGAAGACATTTGCTATGTCAAGCTTTTGCACTGATGCATTCTCATTTCTAGGTGCAATTCATTGATATGGCATGCAGTGTTTGAGTAGCCTCTTAGCAACTGCGTATTAGAAAACCATTTTCTCACAGATGATATTGTACTGACATTTATTGCGTGTGGTCAAGAACAATATAGTATTTCTTCTCATGTGCTTGGAAAATAGTCTTTACCATTTCGTTATATAGTTGCCAGTGTTTGACATCATTATTTCATCTTTATTATTTCAACACTATATGTTTTCTTTATGATGTATTATATTACTGAAATTCACAGTTATTTTACTTTCTGCAGCCAGAGCTATTTCCTTCTGTTTCTTCTTCTGTTTCTTTTATGTGTTTTGAAATGCACATTTTACTACCAGGTTTATGTAATTTTCAGCTATTTTATTATATCTATATCTATAATTTGTAACATTTATTTGACATTTGGAAATATAATCAGCAATATTTTAATTTCCCATTTTCAGCATGGCCTTAAACTTTAATTAATGTCTGTTCCGGGTGACTCTGATCTGCTATTGTCAATTAAAGCCTCCAGTAGATGTCAGCCATATTTTAATTTCCCATTTTCAGCATGGCCTTAAACTTTAATTAATGTCTGTTCCGGGTGACTCTGATCTGCTATTGTCAATTAAAGCCTCCAGTAGATGTCAGCCATTAGTGCAAATTCCTTTCCAAATATATATGAAAGTGCTCACATAAGCATACACTTATTAAGGTTTGCATTTCTATTTGAGAGCAATATTCCTCTAAATATGTCAAAGCCATGTTTAGATAAGCAACAACTTTGTTATTTAACATTTTTCCTTTCATCTTACTATGGGACCAGGACCAGCCATGCTGGAATCTACTTCTAAGTATGTCTTATGCTGTTGCTGGATATTTGCCATGACTATTGCTGAATTTAAATGCTTTTTAATCAATTAGAGCAACAACAAAACCCAAGAGCAGTGAGTGTGTTCCAGCAGCAAACCCAAACAAGTTTCCAAGCAAAACCAGGTAGAAAGGCAAGGCTCAACAGTTGTAAAATCCACAGGTTTTATTAAAAGTTAGCACTTTCACAGTGTTCACCACCACTTCATCAGACAAAAAAGTAAAACAAATAAACTTCTTTTATACTAAAGTTTAGTATAAATTAACATAGCAATGCAGAATCCTAAATGGACCACAAGGCATTTACTTTTAAAGCAACAGCATCTAAAAACAGAACATAAAAAAGTAGCAAGTAAAAGCACAAAAATGCAAGATAACACATTCATCCACTTCTCCTTGCCTTTAATACTAGTTTTAGGGGTACATGGTCATTCAGACCCATTTCCCTATGCACTCCTAACATTAAAATCCACTGTAATTCTGCATTTTCTGTCATGTTTATTAAATCCCTCCTCTACACTCTCAGTCACAACTTGTAAAACTTGGAATACAAATGTATGTGTGCTACCATTTGTTAGTGTATGTTTTGCCAAAGCACTACAGTCATTCTCTTTTCTCATACAATACAAATGATCCCACACTCTCTCTTTCAATCTTCGGTTGGTTTTACCTATATAAAATTTAAAACACAAGACACAGTGTGCTGCATAAATAACATTCTGTGTGTTGCAGTCTGCTAAAACCCTAAGTTTCTATAAGTAGCCTGTCTCTGGATGCTTAAAATACATAGACTGATCAGTATAGTCACAATATGCACATTTATGACACTTACATGTACCCCATTGCCTTTCCCCCAAATCATGATGTAATCAGTGATAACAAAAAAGCTGTTTAAGGCCTACCAGCTGTTTTACCTTCTCATCAGTGTGTACAATATGCCAATTACTTCTGACCACTTCCCTAATCCTATTCACCTCTGATGTATAGGTGATAACCATGGGCATTTTTACTGAACCACTTGAATGTTGACCATTCATTGAGACTCAATAAAAAAAATCACGAGTGTCCTTAATATAACTATTACAACATTTTAGCAAAGGAGCTAATTGCTTATCTAGATATTTACAAATTACTGTAGTAATCCACCTTTTACCAGAAACAATGAGTCTCATAGGTGGTGTCAATAAGCTTTTGTGGATTTTGGGAAGTCCGCTAAATAAACAGAATTACTGGATTGGCTAGATACATGAAGTTATACATATCTGGTGTTAACATACCATCTATTAATGAATCATAGAGGTACCCTTTAACGTTTGCAATAACATCATTTACAAAACTTTTATTAACCTCAGAAAAGGTGTCAGCATCAGACAGAAATTCACCCATCCAACCATCATATTGACTAACACTTATTACTACAATCATACCACCTTTATCTGCAGGCTTAATAATTATATCATTATTTGAGCAGAGAGAAACTAATGCTTCACGTTCATCATTAATCTCCTTTCTGTTTCCAAAAAAAGCATCATAGATATCCTGTTCAAACATATTCAAAAATGCTTTAACAGTGGGGGTGTTACAAGGAACAAAGGTACTGGATTATCCTAAAATTAAATTATCACAGTCAGAATTATTCTTATACAATAATTTCAAATCCAATGACCTAACAAACAGTTTCAGTTCTGTTAGTAAATCATTCAAATCCCCAGAAGATAGAATAACTGAAAGCCCTTTACCAAGTAAATGCATTTGAGGTGGGCTTAGAGTATAGCCAGACAAATTAAGCACATTACTATCCCTTACAGTCACATCTTCATTTTCTTGACTTTCATTTCCTGGCCTGCCTTGTTGTATTATTTTAGTAATTTCTTGTCGTCTTCTTCCTTGGTTTTTATATGCTTTCGGCTGTTGCCTTTTCCCTTGGCCTTTTCTTTCACTGCTGTTGGTTGCTTTAGCTGAAAACGAGTAGTTTGCACTAAAAAAGAATCACTGTTAATGATTCCATCTCTCAGGTTAGATGAAACATTCAATTCCGACTCTAATGGATTACCCTGAGAGTTACTAGGTCCACTCACTTTTTCTATGACTTGTTCAGGCTCCGATGACTACTTAGATAAATCCATGAAGCCATCTAAATCACAGATAACTTCACCGCACCTCACTTGAGTGGAGATTGGAGGCAGAGCTTGTGTATTCAATTCAGATCTGTTAACTGATTGGCGGGCATTACTGGAAGCCCATTCTACCATTGAAAAGGTTGTTTTGGACCAGGAAAAATGTTTTTATTTTTGACATCATTTAGATCGGGGAGAATTTTACATTTCTTGGTAGCAATAAGTCTATCCTCAAAAATTCTGAGGTGTACAAGCATATCATCATAGTCTTTTACAACCAAAGTAAATTCAAAGGCATTCAATAACTTGTCTTCTAAGGCCTCTATCTCTGCAGCTAGCTCTATTTCATGCTTTAAAAATAATCATTCATGAGCTGCATGTAATCAGCACTGAGCCATAAATTAAGCTCTTGCCATTTAAGAAGCAGCTCTTGGTATTTATTCCCATATGTGGGCATCTTAGTGATTCTAAGACCACTAGGAGCAATACCAAGCTGCAGATATGCATATATATTACTATTATATAGTATATAGTAATATAGTATATATAGTAAATAGAACAGAGTTAGCTTTGTATGAATGGATTAATTATTTCAGGGCAGATAATTTATCAAGACTTAATAGCAGCAGCAGTATTAAACTTATTTTTAAAGATAAGCATGATGTGATATAATTGTATATGCATTTTTATATGTATTTTTGTATATAAAGTTTAGGTACTAAGTTGACTATTGATGTTAATTGGGAATATGGAATGATTGGCTGTCTTTTGTATAAAAGAGAGGCACTGTCCTTATGTTTAACACACTGAAGAAGAGTTTTACTCAAAAGCTCTGTGCTTTTTGCTGTTATTGGTTTTATATTAAACAATACTGAATGGTGGACTTCTGTTTTCTTGTTCTAATGTCTAAAATTTACTGACTGGTTCTCCCATAAGAACCCTACCCCTCCCTAATGCCATTACCTACTTCAATGATACCTTCTTAAACCTACACAACAACCTGGCTGTCAAAAGAAACCAAATGCACCATGCTACAAAGAGATAAAATTTGGAAACAATACCAAAAAAAAAAAACAAACAACTCAACCACTTAATAGAATTCAAACAACTTCGAAACTCTATAAAAAAAACTAATAACCAGAGACTGTAACATATACTACTTCAAACTTCAATCCAAACACTCAACCAACCCTAGGAAATTCTGGGACACAATTTCCTCCCTCCTCCACCCGGGTAACAAAGGGAATCCGTGCCCTAACCCAAACTTTACTGATCTGGAGACTGACACTTAATTCAACTCCTTCTTCATAGATTGCATTGCTAAATTGTCCTCCTGTTTCCCCCACACCCCCAACCCCAACTCCTCCAGCCCCCCCAAACCCACCAACCTCTCACATCCTTCCTCCTCCTTCAACCTTAAACCCATCCCTACAAGTACTATAAAAAAACTACTCTTCCAACTTAAACCGAGCTGAAACACACCTGACAATCTCCCACCAACCTTCCTAAAAATATCTGCTGACAGCATCGCCTTTCCTATTTCCATCTTAATCAACAGATCCATCTGTGAAGCATATTTCCCTTCCATCTGGTGCCATTCATACATCATCTCACTTCACAAAGGAGGCAAAAACACAGACACCTCCAATTTCAGACCTATAGCTATCCTTTCCCCACTTTCAAAAATCCTGGAGAAATGTATCTATACTCAACTCATATCTTTTCTGACTCATAAAAACCTTCTCACCCCTACTCAACATGGTTTCCACCCTGGCAACAGTACCATGACTGTCCTTCTATCCTTCCTCAAAACTATAAACTAAGCACGTGACACTGGTAAACTCATATATTTCCTGTTCCTTGACCTATCCAAAGCTTTTGACACCATCTCCCATCCTTTACTCTTAACTCAGCTCTCATCTCTCAACCTCTCCACTTCCACCCTAGCCTGGTTCTCAAGCTACCTCTCTGAATGCCAGCAAGCCATTCAATGGAAATCTTCAACCTCCCCCTTTCTGCACAGCCCCACCGGGGTGCCCCCAGGTTCAGTTCTAGGACCACTAGTCTTCAATATATTTATCAAGAACTTTCACCACTCCATCCCTGACTCCTCTATAATCCAATACGCAGATGACTCAACAATCATCTGCTCAGCTTAGTCCCCCTCTGAACTACTTCTAAAAACTCAGTCAGCCTTCTCTAAAACTGAATCCTTGATGCAAAACAATCACCTTGCCTTAAAAGCTAATAAAACTAAACTGATGATCTTTCCCCCCTCTAGAAGCTCCCCAGTCGACAAAAACTATTTCTCTATACTCAGTAAGGATAACATCCCCATCGAAGTTATCCAGTACCAAACTCCTGGGTGTCTTCATTGACAAACATCTAAAATTTGACATCCATATCCAATCTGTCATCAAAAAAAACCCCACCATAACCTAGATCTCCTGTACATACACAACTGCTACCTCTCCCCCTCTACCAGGAAAACCCTAGCTTCCTCCTACCTTCTCCCCTCTCTTATGTATAGAGCTCCTCTGCTAAACAATCTCCAACTCAGCTTACAATCCAAACGCGAAGTATGCTACAATAAAATAAGTAAACTTGCTACCAGCTCAAAAAACTGCTCCCACTACTGCGACTCTCTCCATACCCTACAATGGCTCGAACTCCCCAATTACTTGTCCTTGCTTAAACTCACCAATGCCCATAAACTCATATACAAACCTTCCAGCTGCCCCTCTCTGTCTACCTCATTAACCCCTTACATTCTGAACTGTTCACTCAGATCAGAAAACCAAAACATCCTACAAGTCTACAAGACCTCACATCCCCCTAGCCACCTCCTACTTTCCTGCTCCATTTCTAAACTATGGAACTTTCTCCTTCCCATCCTTCACAATACTCCTTACCTCACCAAATTTAAATCTCTCTTGTTCTCTCATAATACTTCAAAATGGATATGCCCATCCTACTGTCCAACATAACTTCTCCCCCCTCTAGCTATTCATTTTCTCCACCCTCTGCTATACCTACTTCACATACCCTCACTTACTTATTACAACACTCCATTACAACCTTACTGGACAGTCACCTACTGCACCTAATATTTCTTTCTTATATGAACTGTATTCTAACTTGCATATTAAAAATAACGAAATAAAACAAATTCTACCTGTATTCTCACTTGTCTGTACCGAGTTTATGTCATCACATTTATTTTATTTTGCATTGTATTTCTATGAATATGAAAATGATTGTATAGATTCATAGGTTCATAGATTCATAGGAGGGGACTAGGCTATTGGCCCTAGGGCCTATATAAGCCTAGCCAAAAATGTACCCTGGCTTTCGCCACCCAAGAAAATTATTTTTCTGTGCCCCTGTCGAGCAGAGCCACAGAAGTGATCCCTGGGGTGAATTTCCTATCTCCCATCCAATCATCAAGATTTTTCTTGAAGAGTGCTAATGAGGAGCTCTGTTTGACATAGATAGGTAGTCTGTTCCAGAGTATGGGAAGTCTCTGGGACAGGAATCTATCCCTCCAGCATGTTTTGTTTATTGTGGTGATAAGGTTTAGGTCCCTATAGCGTGTAGCTCGGAGGGATTGGGATTTCTTTAAGTGGAGCATGTCCAACAGCTCTGGGTTTGACATAGCTTTGTATGTTAGGCAGAGATCGTCTCTGAGTAGGCGATATGCGGAGGAGTAAAGCTGGAGTTTTTTGAGACGGTCTGCATAGGGCATCTGTTTGAGGACAGTAATCCTCTTTGTGAGGTATTTTTGTGGCCTTTCCAGTTGTTGTAGATGTCTTGTGAGGTACATATCAAAAGGAGCATTGTACTCTATAATGGGTCTAATGAGTGATGAGTAGAGGGGAACAATAACCTCTTTTTTTCTGGATGAGAAACCTTTTGTGATGAGGTGAGCCACATAGAAGGATTTCTACAATTGTCATTGGAGCTTTTCTCCCAGGACCTCCACTGAAAACTGACTCTTCGTGGCTCAGAGGACTTACCCGGTCATCAAACTGAAATAAATAAATAAATAAATTATGCACTGTATGTTGTAGTGCTAAGGTACTTTAAAAACATCAGCAAATCACATTAACTGCATCTAAAAAGTGAAATGGAAATCTGTGAATGCAACATTGTTACATAGATTCATAGTTAAGTTAGAACTGACAATGGCCAAAACCCTGACCATACATAAAGCAATTCCTTTATGTTATATACATATTTACAACTGTCCTATGTAGTAGTCTGGTTGCTTGTTCAAAGTATTTAAATTAACAGATATTCTAATAAAAACTGGCATTGGGTTCCACTGTCTGGGAAAAAGACTGGCTTATAAAGTCATCTCTTTTCTTAGTTCTATTAAGATTAACACTATATTGAGAATCTCTATATCACAGGTTTCCAGACTTTTCTCTTAAAATAAGTTTTAAATCAGATCATAATTCATCATCTTTGACAGTCCTGTAAGCAAAGCATGGTTTCTTCTCTAATGATTCTGTCTAAAATCATGGATATATTCAAGTGTTTTAATCTTTCTTCACAACTTAACTTGTTCAAATGTCTAACCATTTTCTGTATCTTCTCTGAATCTTTTCAAGAGTAACTAAATCAGCTGCTGATAATGTGCAAAACATTAAATTGTACTTAATTAATTGAATATTTTACAACTTTTGAATCTCTAAGAATAAAGCCTGTCTTCTTCATAGCCCTTGCTCTTAATTATTGACAGTTTCTTAAATGCAAAATTCTTGCTAATTATGCTGCTTAGATATTTTATATGATTTACCACCTCCAATATAGTCTCAGAGTTTTATTTTCAGATGTACTATATCTCCAAAAAGAATATCTTACTTTATTGTAACTGAACCACAGTTCAGGTGATATTGCCAAACCATGAATCTCTTGCAGATATTTATTCAAGTCACCAGTGTCATTTGTGTAACTTAGCTCTGCTGTTATTTTGCAGTTGACTGGATATTTACTAAGAAAGTTTTTTTAGAGTATGGCATGCCTGCAAATATGATGTTAGGGAGGATAGGGGCCAAAATTGATCATTAAGGTACCTCTTTATTCTGAGGTAGCCATGTAGATAATTTTCCTGTAGAAGTTCACACACTGTGATCTACCAAATAACCAGTTAATAATCCAGTTTATAATGTAAGTGTTAACCTGTATTTTTAATGTCTCAGTAATTTGACTATGTTCCAAAGTGTCAAAAGCCTTTGAAAAATCCATGTATACAAACACAACTGACTTCCCTTGATCTCTTAGATATCTGATATCTTCATAGAAATTTGTAAAACATGTTACTGTTGATCTACTTTTAATAAACCCAAACTGGGAACAGTCCAGCTCTCGCCCATATTTTCTTTATCCACTATTAATAGGTGCACAATGCATCTTTCATAGACCTTTCATATCATAGATGTTAAGCTTATTGGTCTATGACTTTCAATAATTTCTCTTTCTCTTTCTAATTTGTAGAAAGGCGTGATGCAGGATTTTTTCCAATTATCAGGTACGAATCCCATTCTCAGTAATTTGTTAAATATCTAGGTTGATGGTATAATTATATCAATGGAAATGAGAACTACAAACTGCCCAAGCAGAGAGTCCGGGCCCATTGCACTATATTTGTTGACCTCACATATATCAGTTTTTATTATTTCTTGCTGATACTAGGATAGTCATTCTGAGATAGAATGGATACTTTAATCAGGCCAGTATAATTCTGCCCATATGAGAATTTTGCAAAGTAGTTGTAAAGTATCTCAGCTGTCACCTGTGGATTTTTTCTATAACATTAGTGTGAATATGCTTTATCATTTCAATTCTCTGGTCTAGTTTCTTTGAATTTACATAGTTATAAAGTTATATTATGTTTTCTTTGCTCATTAATGTCTCCTCATATTGCCCTTTATAAAAAGTATCTCTCCTTTAAATGTTTTTGTGATGTTATTTAAACATTTTTGTTATATGTTGAAGCATTTCTAGTATATTTCTGATAAACTCTTTTCATCTTATTAATTAACATTGATAGATTCTTGCTCCACCAGAGCTCCTTTGCCCAAGTTCCCTTTTCTATCATCTCATATGTTTCATTTGAATGCCTGCTACAGACATTCTTCAAAATCTTCTAGCCATATTATTTGTATGTTAAATTAATTCTATTCCAATTTATATTTAACCCTTCATGACTCAGTTTAATTCTATCCATCCTATTCAGATCCTATAGTTTTCTCTTTTCTGCAATTACTTTTCGAAGTTCCATCCATCTGAAATATAATGGAATCATTACCTGAACTTCCTACAGGCACAAAAGTGTTGATTTTATCAATAAACAATGAAATGATCATTCAGTCCAAAAAGAATACCATAGTGAGAAGATTTTAAAATAAGCAAAGAAATAAACCCCAAGTCCTCTAATAACAAGCAGGAGTATCCCTTATAGAAGTGTAAACATAACTGCTGCCACAAGTAAAATTAAATACTCAAGTCTGAAGGTCTAGGCAGATTAACTGCTATTTGCATACACAGAATCAAGGAAAATCTGACTAGATTCCTGCCAATGTCTTTAATTAAAATGTTAACACATAAACATGATTTTTTATTGATTTCTTATTTATATAAACCAATTAGGCACAAGATTATTTTCAGGTGTGATCAGGGAGTAATGTCTGGTTAGACTTGCTCAGAGTCACACAGTAGGCAAATGGAGACAAAGGGGATCAAACCCTGGGCTACATGATTAACCTCATCGGTAGATTACAGCCTTAATCCTCTGAAATAAACTTCCAGACACATTCAAGGCTTATGATGATCACATTTTGCAATGGAGCTGGGGCGTTTACAAGAAATCCAAACAATTTTAGGCCAATTAGCCTGATAAGTCATGTATGTAAATTCACGAAGACAGTAACAATAGATGTTCTTTACAATGGTACAGCAGTCCCACTTATGCTAGATATGGAGCAGTACAGGGTTGTTAATGGGAAATTTGTCTCCTGAATCTTGGGATAGTCTTGGAGGAGGCAACAGAAGTATTTAATGAATGCCTGAAAATGCATGCAATTTATCATGACCTTGCTAAAAAATCAATGTTATTGAACATTAAGGAATAATTGACATTAAATATCAATTCATGCATATTTCAATGTACAAAATATTGGTTAAGCAACAAGAAACATATCAAGGTGAATTGGTATCTGCCATCCCAGACAGGGGTTACCAGTGGTTTCTTTTAGGGCTTTGTACTGAGGTCACTTATTTTTTAAACTACCATTCTCAAATATGAAAGTGGGAAATAAGCTGTATGTAACCAAATGTGATGGTGACTGAATACTGGATAACTTGATAACTTCAATAAAAAGTGTTAAATTTCTACATGTTACTCTACCAAAAATAAAAACAAATGCACACTTTGTGCAGTAGTAATCAGTTTCATCTTTAACATCAGTAAACGGAGCACAATAAAGCTGACTAAAAATGACAAAACACCATAAATGTCATTAACTGGTGAAATAAAAAATATATGTAAAAAAATAAAAACAATAACACCATCATGAAAGATATAATGACAGTAGTAGGCAATAACATAAAGTCTGAACAGTGTGCTTCTACAAAACTATATTCTGTAACTCATCTAATTCTAAATGTTATGTCTAGTCACTTTGAGGAAATCACTTTAACACTTTATACCTCACCAATCAAACCAGTTATTAAAAGCAATGTCACTTTTTTCACCCTTCAAAAAAGCCACCAGCAATACAGGTTAAAATTGATTAGAAACTACCAGTGAAAATTGTCTTTAATGACATGGAATGCCATTTCACTCATAGGGAAGTATCTAAAAGGATTGGATAGTACTTCTGGTTCATAGGTTCATAGGAGGTTACTCGGCTAGCAGCCCTTGAGCCTTAACTAGCCTACCCATGTTAATCCCAAGTATCCCCATTTGTTCTTTTTTTTGGTAGTTCACAGAATGAATCTAGGAATAGAGTGTATCTGTGATCAACATCAGTTACTCCTGTCCATGAGGGGCATGGGTGTCACCCCAGGGGCAAATTTGCTGTCTCTCATCCAGTTATGTAGGTTGCGTTTGAATAGGGTCAGTGAGGAGATCTATTTTACATGAATAGGGAGTCTATTCCAGTGAAGCAGCAGTCCCTGGGAGACATCTGTCTCTCCAACATGATCTGTTAATGTTACAAGTTAGGTTGAGATCCCTAGAGCGAGTGACTTTTGAGCCATTTGACTTGCAGATGTACATTTCCATTAGGGCAGGGTTGGTGATTGCCCTATAGGCCAGACACAAGTCACCTCTCAGCAGCCTATAAGATACAGAGTAAAGTGACAGGGCTTTCAGCCTGTCCACATAGATCATGGTGTGGAGTCCCTGTATTTTTGGGTCTATATCACTTCAGCAAAACACCTATTCATCAAATACCTTTTTGTCGAACTCTGTTTGTTGAAGCTCTAATCTGTCAAATGTTAATTTAAGTCAATTTTTCCCCCAGGGCAAAAAAATGCTTGGCCAACCTAGCAAATGTTACAAAATTCACAAAATTTAAATCCCACCCAGGTGGGGGTCTGCACCCCTCCAACACCCCCCCCCAGTGCAGAGGGCTGCACCTCCCACATTCCTTCTAACTAAATATACCAACTCCCTAATTATACTACAGTGGTTCAAAGGGCAAATTCCTGATGATGGCCAAGTGTTTTTTTCCCCTAAAATTTGCTTAAATGAACGTTCGACAGATTAAGGCTTCGACAAACAGAGTTTGACAAAAAGGTATTAGATGAATAGGTTTTACAACAAACTGAAGTAGACCTGTATTTTCTTGGTGAGAAACCACTGAGGTCTCTCCAGCTGCTACAGGTGCCTGATGGGGTACATGCAAAAGGGTGCATTATACTCTATTAGGGGTCTGATAAAGTTTGAGTACAGTGGAGTCACAACATTTCTTGACCTGGATGTTATGCCCTTGCTTATGAGATGTACTATGCAGAAGGCTTTCCTTACCACTGTGATAACTTGGTGGTCAAATTTCATGTTTCTGTCAACCTGTGTTTCCATGTCTTGCACCACTGGGTTGGAACTTAGGGGGTGCTGTCAATCTTGTAATTTGTAGGGAATTCCATTTTGCCAAAGTGAATAATAATGCATTTTATTTTTGCATTTAGTTTTAACCATGGCTTTAGCACCAATCATTTGTTTGTGCTAACTCTTCTTGTAATATGTTGACATCATTGGAGAACTCAGTGATTGCTCACAGTTTGCAATCATCAGCGAACTTGTAGAGCCAAAGTCCATCTACTTTGGCCTGGACTTCTGAAAAGTAGATGCCAAACAGTAAGGGACTTAGCACAGACCACTGTGGTACTCCACTGGTAATGGGTCTACTGGTGGAGCTGGTGTCACCAATTTTGACAAGTGTGTGTTTTATCGATGAGCCAATTGTCTACCCATCTAGTAACATAAGGGTTAATCCCTACCTGGGAGAGTTCCTCAGTGATGCCAGTGTGGGAAATTGTGTGAAAAGCCTTGATAAGGTTGAGATAGGCTGTGTGCACTGTCTTACCTTCGTCCTTGGCTTTGTTGACATTCTCAAAGAAGTCTACCAGGTTTAATAAACATGATCTATTGTTAACAAAACCAGACGGGGTTGGGCTAGTTTTTGGAGGTTGCCTATGTCCTTGTTGATAAGATCCAAGATACTTCTTTGCATGGCCTTGTAGATGATGCTGGTTAGACTTATGGATCTGTAGTTTACAGGGTCAGTTGATAGCCCCCCCCCCTTTGCGCAGGGGGATTACTGTTGCTGTTCTCCATTCTGCAGGAAGATAGCCAGTTCTCAAGCTTTGATGAAAGAGAACGCCAAGTGGGTATGCTAGGTCTTGTTTAAAGTTGTTTAGTAAACAACTTGGGATATTATCTGGTCCCTCTGAGGCCATATTTTTCACCTTGGTGAGTGCAGAGATGACCTGTTCTAGGCAGAGGGCTGGTGTGAGGTATGCTTTGGGATACGGTCGGTGAGGATGGGGGGTGAAGTTTGCGATGAATCTGTCAGCTAGCAGATTGGAGATATCTTCCAGTGTAGTATGAGTGATCTCATCTGCAATCAGTTTGGCACATAGCTGGGCATTCCCTTTTAGACTTCAGATATATTTAAAGAATGCCTTATGATTATCCTTAGCTAGGGATGCGATTTTAGTTTCATAAATTGCTTTAGAAGACTTTACAAGCTTTCTGATTTTCTTGTTTAGGCTTAGAAGGGAACTCTTCATCTGCAGAGTGATATCCCTCTTGCTTTTGGACAACTGTTTCTTCCTCTTGTTATATAATTTGCTTGTACTTGAGGTCCATCATGGTGGCTTGTTTTTACAGGAAGACCTGTTTTTGATCCGATCAGATACTGCAGAGTTTAAGCAGTCACTTAAGTGCTTGTCCAGGGCATTTGCATACACCTCTCCATAGTGATCATTGGTGTCCGTGACTGTGGGTGGTATCAGGCTTTTTATACCATCACTTAGTATGCTGTAGTTAAGTTTGGTGACATTTTTTATAATTTTAGTTTCTGTGAGGGTGTCAGTTCCAGCAGTTACTTCAAACGAGGCTGATTTGTGGTCTGACCTAACCAGGCAGGGTATCACACATGAGGAAGTACAGTGACCCGCCCATGTTGATGAGGACAATGTCCCGAACATTAGAGCCCCTAGTGGGGGTGCAGACTATCTGTTCCAGAGCATTTGTGTTAACAAAGTCCAGGAATGTCTGAGTGAGCATGTTTTTGTTTGTGTATGTCCCGCAGTCTATTGAAGGATAGTTGAACTCTCCTATGATTAAGATGTTGGGCTGTATGGCGAGGGATTCCAGTAAATTGAGGTAGGTGGTGTGCTTATCTTGGTTCATGGTGGGGAACCTTTAGCTAGCAATGATGTAGTATAGTACTTTCCCAATAGTTAATTGGACATGGAGTAGTTTGAGAGAGTCATGCTGTTTGACCAGCCTCAAAGTATATTTTGTTTTAATGAAGATGGATACACCTCCACCTTTTCCTTCATGCTGATTTTGAGGTCTAAATGTATGGAAGGCATTGTAGACTTGAACAGCTGGGTTGGGCTCAGTGGCATTGAACCATGTCTTGGTAACTGCACAGATATCATTACCTTCCAAGGTGAAGAGTGCTTCCAGGGAGTGCACTTTCATGTTTAACTCCTAGCAATAAGCAGTATGACCCTGAATTTGTCTCGATTAGATTTTGTTACATTGGAAAATTTGTTGTTTTAACATTGCCTAAAAAGGTGCTATGGGGGAGGTAAGGGCCTTTGCCAATATCCAAAAGCCTAGGGGGAACAGGTGCAAACCATCTCTAGCAAAGCAGCAAAGTTTGTCAACAATATCCTCCTAGGCTGACAGATACTGGATCCCCCTGGACTAACACCAGAAGTTGAGCCAATTGTTGAAGTCAATCATTTTTTGTTTATATTGTGGCATCATCCTGGGTGAGGGTAGGATACTGCTTTGAGCTAGGGACATACCTGTCTGGGACACATAATCAGAGAGTTTCAGCATGTCTCTCACATATGGTGTTAGTTTGCTTTAGGACTAAATGGTTGTCAGTATACATGAAGCAATTGCTACATTGCCTCAAGATGCCCATATCAATCAGTCTAGCAGGAGAAATGATGGAAAAATGCCCGTCCATTGTGGCAGGATTTTTCTGAATGTGGTATATGGGAAGGAAATGGACTAGCTGGACTTAGTCACAAACAGCAAAAATGAAACAGCAATTCAATTAAATACAGTTAATAAAATGCAGTGCTGGCTTAAAATATACTTATTTGTCTTTTTTTTCAGTGGTCTGAGGTAAGTGATCTGAAAGTGCATTGACAGAGCTCTGGAGAAATTTTTAATCAAACGTATGCAGAGATATCAATAAATGCTGTACATGGCTTCAGTCTGCATAGTAATACTTTATTTTACTGACTCAAACATATATGCTGCTGAAAAAGTCAGAGCCGAAACACTGGTTGCAGTCCCACACAAACGTTACTGTTCCAGTCATGGCGGCACCTGCAGACCATGTATCGTCTCTGCCACTAGCCCCTCTTCATCACTGGTGACTGAGCTTAACAGAGAATTGCAAGAGTAAATATGTAAACTTACCTCGTCTATTGAGCATTTTACTTTAACAATAGAATTGGTTCAAGCAACCCTGCAAGCCCAAGTGCAAGAGATCAAAACCCTCATCTCTGTAATGGCAGATCGTATTGCTGCCTTGGAACAAACTACACAGGATTTGCCCAGACGAATAGCTGAAGTAGAACATCAAATCACCTTTGTTTTGGACTTCACACAATGCCTTTACAAAAAGTTTGGTGACTAAGAAAAAAGAGGGAGGTCAGCAACATTCAGATTCTGGGTCTGCAGGAAATTTTAAGTACTAAGACAGAAGTAGCATTGGACTGTCTGCAGCTGCAGTATAATAAGATGTCAGCACAGGTTTGTTCTAGATTGGCCAGGAAATATAGGGCAAAATCTGTGCAATCAATATGGGCTCTCTCATCCCCAAATGGCTCTTCAGATCAACCTATATTGCTTTTGCAAGTAATGGATACCTTAGAACCTATTATTAGTCTCCCTGTGCTGACAGTCCTAGTCAGATGCACCTAGAGCAGAATCCTGACTAAATCTATTCACTCCTTCCCCCACTTCCATCATTAACTAAAGAGGAGATGTGCTTTTCACTTAACCCAGTCATATTGCATGAAATTAAAGAAGTGGTTTCTAAACTTAAATGCAATAAAGCTCCAGGAGCAGATGGACTGCCAGACATATTCTATAAGGCCCTTTCTCTGCAAGTTCTAAGTCTTTTTGGGGATACCTGCATTGCCACTGTGCAAGACTTGCCAATCCCTCCATACTAAAAACAATTAGTTCTATACCCAATATTATAACTAGGTAAAGATCCATCTCACCGAGCCAGTTACAGGCCTATATCTCTCTTGAATGTAGATAACAAAATGTTCTGAATGGGGGGCATGGTCCAGAGAGGAAAATTGTTGTCAGTCATTAAAACAATGAGAGTGGTGGGTGGGGAAATGGAAGTGGGTAGGTCATAAATGGAAGCACAGATGAGCTGAGTCCCCAGGACACCCTCAGGATCCATGACTGGCCCCAATAAAAATGGAGTAAGTCCAGGCTAAGGTTGGAGACTCTTTGGCAGACCCAGTGCTGAGCTTGGGTACTGTGGGCCTGCCCAGTAACAATGAAGTCTGAGGGGAACCACAAAAAAAAAGATTGTAGAAAGGAAAGCTATGTTAGTTGTTTGCTTATGTGCTCCTAACAACTATTCAGAGAGTTCAGACTTCTTGTAGATCACAGAGGTGGATCTTGTCAGGATGCTATCTTCTGCCTCTGAAGTTTGACTAGAAGACTTTAGGGTTCATTTGGTGAATGACTGAGATACTGTGAGAGGCACAGGCAGAAAGAACAGCTGACCTGATCTAAACATGAGTGGCAGATTGTTATTGGACTTCGATGCTAGCCATGGACTATCTATGATGAATACCACATTCAAACATATGGCTGCTCATAGATGTACTTAGTGCCTGAACACCTTGAGGCAAAGTTCCATTTTGTGGTGATGTCATCAGACTTGATGATATCTGTTCTGGCCACTTGCTTCAACAAAAGTGCTGAGCTTTTAACTGATCACCATGTCATGGTAAAATGGAGAAAACAGTAAGGATGGTGACAAGTGAGAAGATAGACACAGTAGACCCAGACATGTAGTGAGCATCCTGGGAATATCTAGTAGATGTATATGTGCAGGATGAGTCCAAATCCCACTGCTGGAATGGCTTCTCCCACATTCTATAAGAGGCTGGGGATGTGTTATTTGAATGGATCCTCTTCAAGACTTTTGTAATCAGTGACCAAAAGGTGAATGGAGTATAACATTATGGTAACCTTAGGACCTGCTTGTGGACATCAGTGGTGAGAAAAGCTGTTAATTTAATAAAATAAGTCTTCCACACAATACTAGCTGGGGTAGAGGTTTCATTTTTTTTACAAAGGCAACAGCGGCACATTATATCCTCACAGTATTTGATTAAATGGCTGGCCATTGTCTTCTTGTGATGATAACAGTGTGTACATCTTTAAATGTATGTGTATATATGTGTATGTGATAGTGTGTGCAGCATTACATGTATGTGTATTTGTGTATGTAATACTGTGTACAGCCTGAAGTGTATGTGTATATGTGTATGCAATAATGTGTACAGCATTTAAATGTATGTGTATATGTATATGTGATAGTGTGCACAGCTTTAAATGTATGTGTATATGTGTATGCGATAATGTGTACAGCCATAAATGTATGTGTATATGTGTATGTGATAGTATGTACAGCTTTAAATGTATGTGTATATTTATATATGATATTGTGTTCAACTTTAAATGTATGTGTATATGTGTATGCGATAGTGTGTACAGCTTTAAATGTATGTGTATATGTGTAAGTGATACTATGCACAGCTTTAAATGCATGTGTATATGTGTATGTGATAGTGACATAGCATTTAAATGTATGTGTATATGTGTATACGATAGTGTGTGCAGCTTTAAATGTATGTGTATATGTGTATGTGATACTGTTTACAGCTTTAAATGTATGTGTATATGTGTAATTGATACTGTGCACAGCTTTAAATGCATGTGTATATGTGTATGCAATAGTGTACATAGCATTTAAATGTATGTGCATATATGTATACGATAGTGTTTACTGCTTTAAATGTATGTGTATATGTGTACGCAATAGCATACATAGCATTTAAATGTATGAGTATATGTGCATGTGATAGTGTGTACAACTTTAAACACATGTGTATATGTGAACATGTACTTTTAAGACTGTTCAATAACAATAAAACACAGAGTGGTTTGCAGGGATTGAAAATAAGTCAGGATGGTAGTTGTGCTCTGAGTATGCTGCCATGTTAAAGCTGTAGCACAGGATGTCAGAAATGAGCTCTGTCTGTGTGCATCATGATACTTCTAATTTTTTTTAAGTTATTAATCCAATAAATCCAGGCAATTTCTGTTTGTCTCGTTAAGTATTGACACAAGAACCTAAAGTTTTGAAATCTTTGCATTAGATCTTCTGTAAAAGAAGCTTGTTATCAAATGTGTCTGAACAGAACATGTAGGTATTCAATACAGGAGTGCACAAACATGCAAAAACATGTATTTATTTATCAAGTTTCTGCTCTCAAGTTAAGACCTATCCCAGTCGCATGACACATACCAAAAACTACTTGAATGTCTTAAAGAAATACTACATAGCATAAGTAGTACGATATCTTCATTTCATTAGAAAATAAGATGCCATCCATTTATGAACAGACTCTATATAAGTGCACATTGCACTGATACAACTAACTGTATGGTTATACTAGTCAATCATGGGGCTAATGCACAATACTGAAACCCATCATATTAAAATGTTTTAACTATGTACAATCTTGAAATATGAGTGGCTTGTTAACCAGTCCTTCATAAGGAGTATAGCAATAACTGCCAAGAGGTTTATAGACAATGACTTGTGACAGTTTGTTTGATGGGTTAACAGCAACTTTATTGTAAGATTCAGTATCTGAACTCATTGCTACAGGAGAAGTCCTCATTACAGTCTCAGCGAGTCCCCGGTTGCACGAATTCCACAGACTTTCTGATACAGGTATTTATTCTGGCAATCTCAACAACTGTCTCCTGTTTTGTCTGTACAGATACATGCCATTTCCTTGTAACGCACATGATTTGAGTTGTCTGTGTTACATTATTACAGTGGCTTGAATTTGTGATTTCTGTCAAATCTTGACACTAGAGTCATCCTTTCTCTTTCTGTGTCATTAAACACTAAAATATTTCATACTCTGCTTCATACTCTGCTGTGGGCTATGTACTCTGAGTCATTACTAGAGAAAATGATGTTAGAAAATGTTCTGAACTAAATGCAAAAAGATGCCCATGCTCAGCCTTTATGTGCCTGGACAAAAAAATATAACATTATTCTAATACCAATCCAGCTCAAATCCCATGATTTTTAAATTTAAGAAATCTACTTTTCATTCTCCCAGTAATTCATCAGTAACAGGATATGAGAAAGCTGTTCTTAAAGCTCTGTATCTGAATGCCAATTGTACTTTCACAAATGGTTGACATAATCATATTATTGAAGAAAGAACATCATTAGAACAACTTAAGAGTAATAAAGAAATAGTAAAATCCATCCATCTACAACCCCTTTTCCCATTTTTTGCACATGAGGTTGGGGTGTCACTTCAACAATGACAATCATCTACAGCCAAGGTTTACACCACCAGGTTGGCTAGCCCTGCCATGGTGGTTCTTCCACACCACACACTCACATGCAGACTCACATCTATGGTCAGTTTAGTGTCCAATCCACCTACTGCATGTCTTTGGAATGTAATCATAAGCTTATATGAAAAGTAGTATTGTGTTAAAGGATACTGTATAACTCTGGCACAATTTAATGATAAATGTTGTAAAATGTTACATTTATACCCCACAATCCCTGGAATTCAGAAAAAGACTCCCAACACATTGTAATCATCTACTTACTATGACAGTGAGAAAATGCAATTCAATGACAGCCATGATGGCACGAGGAAATACCTCTTTATCAGCACATTAATGTGTTTCTGAATCATGGTCTTCCTAACATTATCACTGTCAGACCTGATGGTTATAGTGTTCTCTGTAGGGGCCCATGCATCACATTGGCAAAGGCACACCCTACACTCTCTCACACACACACACACACACACACACACACACACACACACACACACACACACACACACACACACACACACACACACACACACACAGACAAATATTTATGCAACTTCAGTCATGCCCTTAGAGGCATGCACAAACATACATCGACACATATATTCACACTAACATCCCTTACCCGAGTGCCTTCTCTGAACTTACCTGTATGGCAGGTGCTCCCATAGGAGTGGATGGATGGTTATCATGCTTTTTATGGTGGTCACTTTTTTCCAACAACAGCGACAATTTAGTCTGCCAAGCAAATTTCTGAATTACTTGACTGCATAACTTGAAATCTGCTGGCATTTTAAAGGGAAAGCACATGGCTAATTAGAATTAGCTGCTCCCCCAGACTGCCACATTATTACACAGCACCGCAGATGAGCTAGCATTCTGCAATGAGTCCCCCTGCTTGCACAAGTCCTCTGAAGAAAGGTCTTTCTAAGAATTGGAAAAGCTTACCACAAGGAAAAAACAATCATGTCATGGCTGTATCTCAGCCAATGGGTTTTAAGAACAAAATTGTGAAATTTTGGAATCTGGTTTCTGATGAAAAGCTTATACATAAGTTGTTCAGGGAATGCCAAGTTTTGGACTCTTATTTGCAATATGTTTATATTTTCCTGTGATCCACAAGAAAACTAATAATCCTTGGGGAAGTCCCATAATATCAGTGAGGGGTTCATTGACTGAGCCATTGCCAGATACTTAAATCAATACCACCATCCCTCTCCACTAGGGTTATTAGAATAATGGTGAAAACACTCAACTGAATTTATACATGTAATGGACAATATACAGATGGAAACATTGAAATGCATGTATACAATGGATGCTATAGCATTTATGTGTAGCATTCCCCACTGCACTGGTCTCAGACCCCTAACTTACTGGACATTTATATCACTCTGATTTTAAAGGCTTTTTAGTGTGTTTTACTGGACAAGTACTTAAGAAGAATTTTTTTTTTACTTCATTTTGGCAATCAGTGCTACCTCCAGTTGTTGGGTACTGTTATAGAGCCATCATTTACTCTCATGTATGTAAACTATTTTATGTGATTCCTGGAAGAATTAATGATATATAATCTACACATCAGTCTTTCTCAATATGCTATTAAAATATGGCATTGATATGTTGATAATGGTTGACTTATTTGGAAATTAGATATAAAAGATATGATGGAATTTGTTCAGTATTTGAATGAAAATAAGTGAGGATATAAATTTCTGTTAATTAGCATTTGTTTATGATTTTTTTAGATGTTCATACTATAAAAGCTGTGTGTAATATTGTGATAATGGCATTGTACTGAAAGCTATACTACAAGAATTTCTCACTTCTTGTAGATTATTGTCATCCACAACATACTACAGAAAATATACCCAAGTCACTATTTTTATGAAAAAGCAAAACCTGTTTTACGGGTATGAATACAATAAATTTCCTGATATTTGATCTATATTTATACATTGTGGGTATCAGAGACATATTACATAAAATGTTAGGAATTTTGCACAATTGTAGACCATTATTAACTGCTTTGTAAGTAACATAAATAAGACTGAAAAGTGATTAATGAACACTGGTACATTCTAGAAAGTGACTATTTTAAGTTAATGAAGATATTACCTAGAAAATGTAACTTTATTGTCATAAAAGGAAAATTGTTGTACAGCAATTAAACTCCTTTTAAAAGAACATTAGTAGAGGTTAAAAAAATATATGGTGCTGCTTACTGTGATGGATTTGAAGTCTTCTTAAGACACTCAGTCTTGCTGGCTGGATTCTGCTGAAATCAAAATATGGTTATAGTTGCATTCACAGTATGTTGCATATAGAAACTGGCAGAATATACACTGATGAGAGAATATAATTTGCAGCATCAACTTAGAGCAGTAACAAATAACTTTTTATAATAAACCACATGGACTAATGTTGCAGCTTCAAGTACTGTTCCACTTTACTTCTCATATAGTACAGATGATGTGAGAGATATAACAATTAGCTCAGGACAAATGCATCCCTACCAATACTCCTAACATAACTGGATTAATACAGATCTTTATATACAATTTTAGTCATGCACACACATATACATTTCCTCTTGGTATTCTATTTTAGAGAATTGCTCATCCTGTAGAAACAATACTGATTGTTGCAGATGCTGACGCAAATGCTGACTTCACATTTTTGCTGAATTTATAAGAGGCCAGCTTTTCTGACAGTGTGAACATCCTATTTTTGTCTTTAGTATTCTATTTATATCTTTGTATAAGAACATCTGTTCTTGTGCAAATGCTGATAAGTGCAGAAAAGCATGTTTTTAAGGAAACACATTGTAACAGTGTCATATGATAGAAACATGTCATGTTGTCCATTCTTTAAACAAGCAGATTTTGCATTTTTGCTTTCACTGACAATGAAATGCATGCATCCTGTTTTTAAGTCTGTAAGGAAAGATGTCCATTCAGCAAGTTCCTTATTTTTCAAGCCACAGTCATTTAGTATGGATGTTGATCACATATTACTAAACTCTGTTTCTGCATTTAAGCAAGCTTTATTTTATACCTTATTTATGTTACATATTTGTAACAGAATTACTTTCAACCTTAAAACCCTGTTGAGCATAATCTTACAATTCCATCTTTTTATTTTAATGTACTCAAAACATTTTATACTGATATGTATTTATCACATTATATAGAAAACACATTAAGAAACAAAACCTTTAGTCTTCTTTTGATACAAGTCAAAATGCAATTTTACACAGTTAATACAATAATATAAAAGTATTACTACCAAAACTGTATGTATTTAACAACTTTTTCTTTTGCAGACCATTCTGTGAAAATATTTCATCAGTTATGGGCTGTGTCTGCTTTAATTTTATTTTTTAACTTGATTAATTTATTCTTTTGCAATTACAGAATTTAATTTATGACTTAAAACTGTTCCATTAACTCTTTGCAACTGTTGAATTAACTATAAGGGACAATAACTATGTGCTACTGCAAGCATTTATACACTGCTGAAAATATACAGTTTCAATGTCATTTTAATCATCACATTGTGGTCATTTCTCTGAACTGCCCATTATTTAATACTTGAGGATTTAAAAAAAACATGATTTATATACTAAAGAATGCTATGTACATATTAGTCCATTAGCTGTATGAATACAACATTTTAATATAATTTTTTTCTCTAACTGGGGTAACCAATACTAGTACAGATAAAATGATGGTCCAAAATCCAATGATAAAACTGCAACTTGAAACTAGTGATAATATTACAACTTGACAAATTACTTTTGAACTTATTACAATGTATCCTGTACATTATGTATTTACACAGACTGTTTGCTATTCATGCATTTCAATCTAGTAGGTACCCTAGACCCATTTTTTAAACATGTTTTTTTACACATATTCATTAATTTCATTTGTGCTGAATTCTTTTGTATTTGTACATACAAAGACTGTAAAGTACACTTAGTCCAATTTTACAAATGTAGTAACATTAACATCAAGCAAAATCTTGAACATTTTTATGTCTCTTTAGAAGTACCTAGTGGAATTGGCACCAAAGGCATATGTCCTGTTATTTTAAACTACATACTCAGCAATTAGAAACATTCATGCTTTTTTATACCAACATTGTTTTGCCAAAGACATATTAAAATAGTGACCATTCTTGTTCAATTTTTTTACATATCTTTACTCTCTTTTGTATAGCTGTAATAAAGCAATTTTAAATCATCTTGTGTATAGGTTTACAGTTTAACAGGTTGTAAATACAATTTAATGCTAAACAATACAATAATAACTAGCATAAAATATCTTGGACTTTCAGATTTAATCTGTTTACCAGTGTTTCTTATGCACTAATACCTGTTTTTTCCTTCCCCCCTAAAAGAGTATTGTCAAGAAGGAATGAAATATTATTTCTTCCTGTAGCTCTATTTCAGACCCTTGTGCAGTACTGTTTATACAGTCAGTGTAAAACTGAGAGAGTGCCCCTCCCCCTGTAGTATACTGCAGTTTGAACTGTATGTATACTATAGCCCATCTGCTGGCTGTACTTGACGCAACTGAGATTTTTTACAATTACCAAATAGTGTTGCCTGTAAACATTTTAACAATTATGTTTTAATAACAATAATGCTTTAGAGAAAAATCAAGCTACTTGTCTGGCAATCAGTCTTGTTTATCTTATCTTTCCAACATTTCCTGTAACTATTCATCTAGTCTAGGAAGGTCTGATAGACATTATTTTACAATTAGCTTACATGGATTTCAGTATTTTTTATTTATTTATTTAACTGTCCTGCCATTAATTTTACATAAACTGTTTGACTAATACCATCTGTGATTTTATTATTTTTTTTTTAATTCAGAACTTTAACTGTTTGGTGTGGTGTTACTATACAATTATAAAAACATTGTAAAAAAAATAGATATTAGCTTAACTAACGTTTATATTTACATTATTTATATTTGCTGTTGTCTGCCTTTTGCTTTTGTGCATTGTAAACAAATTTACTCTAGATGAAAAGAACATACATGCATGTCTGTCATGTATCTTTATATATTTATATAAGCATGTCAGTCTTGTGACTTTAAATCTTTACTCTTATTAACTATTTTTATTTGATTTTTATACACTAGAACTGTTTTGTGTACCTTTTTTATTTAATTTTTATACACTAAAACAGTTTTGTTTACCTTTTGACTATGCTAAGAATGGCAGCCATATGCTCTACTTTACTGTAGTACTAATAACTGTCTTGCTTTAACTGAATGGAAGTTTTTAAACATTTGAGAATGATTTTTCCAGATTCTACCATCCTACCATGTATGTTTAACCATTTTCAAAACATAAACATATTATAAAATATATTTCTTTTGTACAAATCAGCTGTAGTTTCCTGTTCTTTTTAACCTCAGCTGTTATATGGAGGAAGTCAGTCTCTGTCAGTTTAGCTAATTTATTTTCTTTATCCTGTAACTGCTGTTCAAGAGTTTCCTCATAGTCTGCCTGATATGTCTCAGGAGCCTGTTCTGCTGAATCTGAAACTCCTAAGCACTTTTGAAAAAATGTATATATAACTTGTCTAAGCTTCCTGAACTCACTGTGTCTGTCTTTCAGAAGTTTATTACATTCTTTTGTAACAAAATGTATTAGTGGTCCTATCAGTAACTGATTTGACTGTTGTTGCAACTCTGAAATAAACCTTTTACATCTGGTGACAGAACATAACTGTTTAACATTTGAATATAATGTCAGCATATTAACTTTACTTGGTTCTTTACCATTAAAATTTTTGTCTGTACAGTCTAACATTTGAATAGTGGCATGCACTGTATTTTTATGACATTGTACACACAATAAACATTTTTTTTTATACCACACATGATTTTGTTTCAGATACCAGTCAGATATTGCAATCCATTTGCATAATGCTTTACTATTAACTTGCAATCCATTTGCATAATGCCTTACTATTAACCTGCCCAAATAAGGTTTTATATTTGCTAATATGCTGTATATACATTTCATTCTGTTATTATTATTATTACCTCTATGGCATTCATACTGTATGTAACACAGAAACATTTTCTTACCAGTCAACAGAGAGGCAGATGGCCAAGCTGCTTTACTGTAGATGGTTGAAAAGTCTCTGTAGTCACTTGTGAAGTTGGTACAGCAAAACTGGCATTTTCAGTCTTACAACTTTGTATTGTACCTTTTTTGGAGAATTTATGGCACTGCTCACCTTCCTGCACTGTAGTCTCACTCCGGATTTAGACATCTAATAAACTGTATTATTGCTGCAAACTGTAGAAAACTGTAGAAATCTGAAGTACTTCACATAAATGTTAGTTACTGTGCTTTTACTGGAGTAACCTTATACAAGGCATTACCCACTCACTCCCCCTGTTTTTGGATACAGGCTAGGAACGTTCATTAGGGTCACCATTGAAAATGTTATTTTAATTTGTTCACTGCTTCTATGCTGTGCTGGATCCAAAGTTTTCTTAAGACACTCAGTCTTGCTGCCTGGATTCTGTTGAAATCAAAGGCTGGTTATAGTTGCAGTCACAGTCTGTTGCATACAGAAATTTGCAGAATATACACTGATGAGAGGATATACTTTGCAGCATCAATTTAGAGCAGTAACAAATAACTTTTTATAATAAAACCACATGGACTAACTTTGCAGCTACAAGTACTGTTCCACTTTACTTCTCATATAGTACAGATGATGTGAGAGATATAACACTTACCTCGGGACAAATGTGTCCCTACCAATACCCCTAACATAACTGGATTAATACAGATCTTTATATATAATTTTAGTCATGCACACACATATACATTTCCTCTTGGTATTCTATTTTAGAGAATTGCTCATCCTGTAGAAACAATACTGATTGTTGCAGATGCTGACGCAAATGCTGACTTCACATTTTTGCTGAATTTATAAGAGGCCAGCTTTTCTGACAATGTGAACATCCTGTTTTTGTCTTTAGTATTCTATTTGGATCTTTGTATAAGAACATCTGTTCTTGTGCAAATGCTGATAAGTGCAGAAAAGCATGTTTTTTTAAGGAAACACACTGTAACAGTGTCATATGATAGAAACATGTCATGTTGTCCATTCTTTAAACAAGCAGATTTTACATTTTTGCTCTCACTGACAATGAAATGCATACATCATGTTTTTAAGTTTGTAAGGAAAGATGTCCATTCAGCAAGTTCCTTATTTTTCAAGCCACAGTCATTTAGTATGGATGCTGATCACATATTACTTAACTCTGTTTCTGCATTTAAGCAAGCTTTATTTTATACCTTATTTATGTTACATATTTGTTGTTACATTACATTCAACCTTAAAACCCTGTTGAGCATAATCTTACAGAGGTAAGATCCAGACTATTATAACATGAACATATATGCCTCTAATTGAATGTGCACTGGGCAGGAAATGTTCATTTTCTAAATATACTAAACAAAGAAAATGTTGCTCATCAGCAAATCATATTTGATCTTCCCTTACATATAAAAGTGAGTGGGTTATTTATTTAGTAACATATTCATGTTTTTCCACTTATGTGAAGAAAACCACAAAAATGTTCAAGTTATGAATTTCTGAATATTTTATGATATTTGTTGTCAATAGAATACCTTTGTGCTATGTGAATATTCTCTTAAAACATCCTGAGTCATGTTTAATCTTTACTGGATTATGTAAATTAGAAATGAATAGCCCAACTGACAGAAAATTTTGTCCAACAAAAATAGATGAGATTTATTAATTTAGGCTTTTTTTTTTTGCTCCAGGGCTAAATGAATGCTAGCAGTTTCACCACATGGCGGATAGCAATAACTGCTCTTTATTGATTTTTCCATGGGCCATTAGATTAAACACTTCTTGAATGTATGATCCGGAAGATAATTTTGCATGCAATAACTGGGTTGTCCATAAGATGTCAGCCTTGTACTGAGTAGTGAGTTTTCAGATCAGCCAATAAAATGCCTACATCAGCAGCACCAGTAACCATTTTGCATATTAATCAAAAGCCAGTTATTCTGTTCTGTTTTTTTTTTTTTGCTCATGCTTTTGTATTATTAATGTTATTCAGAAATGATTATTAGATTCATAACTTCTCATTCTCTTCCCTGTCATTCTTTCTAAATATACCATAAACCGTTTTTTTTCCTCACTTCATATTGCAATTCCTGTTTGTATTAGACTAAATTACCTTTAACATCTCTACAAAATGTCTAAAATTTCTATAAATATTAAATGATTGTTATATAACTTGTATTGATTCTTAAACAATGTTTTCATATTATCACTTATTTGTTATAATTATTTAAACTGCAGATTTTTTTTGTTTTACTTTTTTAAGACTAAAATTATTGTTCTTAAAATGTTTTGTAATAATTTGGAGCTTTTCTCCCTGGCCATCTGCTGAAAATGGGCTACTACCCAGTCGGACTTTCTTTGTAATCAAATGCCAATAAATAAATAACAAAACTGCATAGGTTTAGAATGTCACTGCTGTTTTTAAATCATGTGACATTCCCAGCAAGTTTTTTTTTTTTTTTTTATAATTAATTATTTGCACTGATGAACTAGTTTGTATGAGTGACATATGATTTTGTCTGCTTGACTGATATTGTTTGATCGCCTTAGTGTAAGACCTTTTATTGGACGAACTAGATAAAGATGAACTTTCATATGTACAAATACAGGGGACTGCTGTTTTGGACTTCGTGTAGAAGTCTTATCCTGAACCTTCTCCCTATCAAAAAAAGAACTGAGAGTGCCACAGCCTGTAATGGCGAGTCTCTATTTCAACAAAGTAGCATGTTTCATTACATGTAGCATATGTTAATGCTATCCATCTGACTGCAGATAATTCAGTCTTGAATTGATGTGCTCAGATTCAATTTTCAGTAAAAGATTTCAACTCTTGAAAAATTAATCATAGATTTTATCTGACCATATATGTTCTTGTATGCTATATCTTGTAAATACTGATTTTAACATATTAGGTCTTTGAGATGAATCACCTCTGAATATTTGGAACAGCAGTCAACATGGAGTAGAAGGCAGGTGTTATTAACTAGAATAAACTTGCTCCCAGAATTAGCCAAAGTAGTATCAGAATTCTGAGTGGAATTTTTGTCTCTTGGTTTTAAGTCAGGTGCATACCACAAGCACTACAGTCCCGCACAATCTGTTATATTTGCCTAGTTATTTTAGGCTAATATATGACATGTCTGGCTCCCATTTACAATTTGGCATATGAAAGAGAGGTGTGCAATTTTAGCAGCATTTGAGTTTTTGAAACAGACAAAACCAGGGGCGGCTCATCCTATCGGACTGCCGGACTGCAGCCCCCCCACCTAGAAAAACACAAAAAAAATCTGTAAAACAAAAAAAAAAAACAATTCACAATCCTCTGCACATGCGCGGACAACTCAGACCGCCTTTATCAGCAGTCCGGATATGGAGAAAGAGGTACCCAGCAATCATTGCTGTGAGATACCAGGAATCTGTGCAGTGATGACCGCACAGAACAGAAGAGCTCCAGACTGCTTCAGCCACAGTCAGAATCAATGAGGAGGAGGACTGAGCTGCTCTTGCGGGACTGTCAGTGTGCGGGCTTCGTTTAGGTGTTTGGATTGTGGGCTTGCTGGATTACTGGGTAGGTGTTCGTTCGGTTGCTGGAGTTTGGGCTGGTAGGTGAAGGCTTTAATACTGCAGAACAAAGTGTGTGTGTGTGTGTGTGTGTGTGTAAAATGCCCCAGTTACTATATACTGGTGGCTAGAGAGAACAAATGGTGGTGGGTAGAGATACTCAGGCTTGAATCCTGTACCTTGTATGCAGGTGTTAAGGACCTGAATTCCCTACCCACCACCATTTGTAAAAATAATTGCAGATTTTTGCCTCATATTTGATCTGATCTGTTCCTCATAATTTCTGTGGTTTCTAAATGTTGTAATGCTTGATATTTGATGGTGCAGTGGGAGCATTGTTGCCTCCCAGCTGCAGGTTCTCAGGTTTGATTCTTGGCTGGGGTGCCTTCTGTGTGGGGTCTGCATCTTCTCCCTGTGTTTGTGTGGGTTTGCTTTTGTGTCCTCCCATGATACAAATACATGTCTGCATTATTTCTTCCTGGGCTTCTGCTGAAAATTGTTTTTTTTGTTCGAAGTTAGATTGTTCTGATTAACAAATGTTAAATAAATTTGACAGGCATTTGAATTTCAGACTTCAGGTTTCTGAATGTTTAATTCCTTACATATTTGATGGTGCAGTGGTAGCATTGTTGCCTCACAGCTATAGGTTTTCTGGTTTGATTCTTGGCTGGGGTGCCTTCTGTGTGGAGTCTGCATCTCATCCTTGTGTTTGTGTGGATTTGCTCTGGTGTCCTGCCATTTTACAAAGACATGTGTCTGCAGTATTTCTCCCTGGGCCTCTGATGAAAATTGTTTTTGTTCCGTCAGAAGTAAAATTGACAGGCATTTGAATTTCAGACTTCATATTCTTCAGAAAATACATAGTAACACAACCTTTTATTCTAGCAATTTTCTAAGTTTATAAGATGAATATTTGAAATTTGTCCTTATTTTTGGGACTGTATTACCCCATTATTGGCTTTGTCCAGGTTTTTTGCACTAAGGATGACAGCTATGGCAAGAACTGAATTCACTGAATATGTTTGAGGGCTGTATTCCCTCATTACTGGGTTTGTCCAGGTATTTTGTGCTAAGAGGTTGACAGCTATGGTGAGAACTGAATTCATTAAATTATATCCATTTAAGTTTCAGTCTTCCTCTCTTTCACAAAGCAGCTGATTTGGCGTAGTGTTATGTTGCTCTGACTGTTTTGCACAGGGACCTTGGCAGTAAAATGTATGGTGGTAACACAGCATTTTTCTTTCACAAAGCAGATGATTTGGCATAGTGGTATGTTGTTCTGACTGTTTTGCACAGGGACATTGGTAGCAAAATGTATGGTGGTAACACAGCATTTTTCTTTCAGAAAGCAGCTGATTTGGCATAGTGGTATGTTGCTCTGACTCTTTTGCACAGGGACCTTGGCAGTAAAATGTATGGTGGTAACACAGCATTTTATTCTAGCAACTTTCCAAGATTATACAAGCAATGTTTAATGTGTCACTGGTTTTTGGCCTTTTGAACCCCCCCCCCCCCCCAATAAATTTGGCTTTTCCAGATTTCTTGTGCTGTGAAATTGAGATGCAGTTTAGTATTGAATAGATTTTACAAGGAGCTGAGAGCTGCAGGGGAAGAGAAGTTTAGTGCTGCTTATGCTAAGTCAGCTTGCATTGTTAATAGCACAACAGGTTGTGTACTTGCTTTTGATGCAGAAGGTTGTTGGGTCTACTCCCACAAGGGGTGAATGCTGCCGTACTGAAAAAGTTAAGATACTAACTATGAGCCTGTTATCAGTTTGCCATCCATTTCCTATTGCAATATTACTAGCTTATCATTTTAATGTAATATAGGCAATTTATTCCTCAGGGGCATCAGACACTTTATTTTTTGATGAAACCATGAAATATAAAGGTGTTTGCTAGCAGCAACCTCTTCATCAGTTACAGATTTCTTTAATGTGAAATTATTTTGATGACTTTACTTCTTCAGAGATTGTGCATATTTATTGATAATGGTGGACTGTAGAATTGTGCATATTTACTGATAATGGTGGACTGTAGAATTGTGCATATTTACTGATAATGGTGGACTGTAGAAGTTTGAGTAGACTTTTATGATGGAAATGTTCTGAACTTGGCAGTTTTGTCATTATGGGTGCATGCGTTTTGTTTCATTGTTTACTGGAAAAATGTTCAAAACAATAGGAAGGTGTATCAAAGAGCACATGTATGTTTCATATGCAAGGGGCCTATGATTTGGAAACAGCCAAGAATTAATCTTTATCTGCCACTGGTAAAATGTATTTTCTTTGAATGTGAGTTTCAATGCTGTTTCAATGAATATGAGTTTCAAGCAGAGAGAAGTTTTAATGCTAAGTTTGTTTAGCAGATGTCTTAGTGTTTGTACTGTAAAATGCAAAATAAAACTTTCAAATAAGTCCAAATCATCATAGAAGTAAATCAGTATGCACATTAGTGTTTATGGTAAATGGAGTGAAATAGCCAAGTAATGGATCATTGGAATGGCTGCAGGGGAAGGCTCCATTCGACCATGATTTTGTGAGGGGGAACGGCGGCAAACTTAAAGACAGCCCCAGTTGAACTATACCTCCCAACTGTCCAGATTTTCAAAGAATGAATACATTTTTGCTTCTTATTTTTGGTTTGTTCCTCATAAAATTTGTGGTTTTCTGGGAAATCATTTAGGAATTATGTCACTAAATAATGACACACTGAGTTTCAGACTTCATAACCTTCAGAAAAATGCATGCTAAAGTAAGACCTGTTCTATCAACTGTCTCAGTTTATACAAGAGCAATTTTTAGTACTGTTTATATGTTCCCCCAATATATTTGGCCTTGTCCAGATTTATTGCATTAACAGGTTGAGAGGTACATGCAAATAAACTGCTTTATAGAATTAGGCATAGCCAAACCTCTCAACTGTCCCTGATTTTGGCTCAAAATGTTGCTCTTCCCCCTAATAATCCCTCCAAAAAATAGCAATTTTGGAAGAAAACATGGAGGGTTTACAATTAAGAAATAACTGTAATAATCAGAGTTATAGATTACTTTTATTTCAGAAATGCATGTAGATTATTTTATTTTGTCAGCTGCTCACGTTAGCAGTGCTAATATTAAAGTGTCCCTTCTTTGACAGGTTCCCAGCTGTATTGTGTGGCTATTTTATATTTTTACATCACATTTTTGGTCCATTTTTCATAAAATTGTGTTTTTTTGGCAAATTAGTGACAAATCATTAAAGACTGAAGTTAGAAAATAATGGCAGACATTTGAGTTTCAGATTTCATACCATTCAGAAAATTCATACTAATGCAAGACCTATTCTATTATCTTTCTAAGTTTATAAGAGCAATATTTTAAAAATTGTCCTTATTTTTGGGCCTTTGTCCCACTTCTTTTTATGGCTTTGTCCAGATTTCTTACTCTGAGGTTAAGAGGTATGACAAATGTGTCAGGACCATCACAGTCAGGCAGAGACATTTCAAATTGTGATGTACTTGTTGCACCCCACTCCCCCATGTAGTGACTCTGGATGTGTCGAAGCAAGGCAAGGAGTAGTTATGCAGTGTAAATGTGCAGAGTATCCCCATGGTAGACACAAGTACTAGAGTGGCTTTTCATCTGTCCTTGATTTTTGCAGAATGGTCTGATTTCTGTCATATTTTTTGTACTGTTGATTTATGCTTATTACTCAAAGTGCCTGTTGCTCTGTGTTTAAGTAGCAATACTTTAATGACCATCAGGTAAGCTTGGCTGAGATCGTAAGATGCAAGTAAGCTTTAATAAGCATACTGTTAAAGAATTGCCAACATTGAAAGCCTTTCTGTTGTTGCCATGTAGAGAATACTTAACTAGATAATGTATAAGCCTTGGGTATTGAAATGCATATGACAGTATTTGTAATAAAGGACAGGATTACATTATTTTAAGAAGCTCATTACACTTGGAGACTTCCAGTCATCTCTGCAGGCTTTACCCGTAAACTAAACAGAATGCCAATCGTGTGGTCCATAACCTGTACAATAATCCTTTTAAGCAATGTATCTTGAGCTTATTTCTTGTTTGCTTTTCATTTTTTACTTTGATCATGTTTTCCCCATGAAACAAGTAGATAGTTGTCAGGCAGCAGGTCTTTTTTTGGATAAGAAACATTTTTTCAAGTGGGGGCATCAGAGATTTCTACTTTCAGCATGTTACTTGGTACTTTAATAAAGCTGAATATAAATTATAATTAGAACTGCAGTGCAAGAAGTGGTTTGAGTTAAGTGCTGCTTGTTTTTCTTATACTTGATTTTGACTGGCATTTCATTAATGTATTTTAAAAGTAATTATTTTTTTCATGCCTCACAACCTTTTTGTTTCCATCTAGATATTAAGTAAGCTGTCATGCAGCCAATGCATTGAAATATTTTTATTCTTCTACACTTCATTTTGTCTTGATTGGACACTCATAATGACAGTGTGGCACCCAGGGCAGTGTATTTAGTTAGTTTTTATGTTTTTTGAGCATAGCTCCTCCCCTTTCTAGTTGGCCACACCCCTTCCCATTGACCCCACCCATTCAGCTGTCTCCTGCAGCCCCCCTTTGATTTGAAGTCACCAGCCGCCACTGGACAAAACTTGTATGTCTTTCAGATAAAATTCCTTGTATACAGGATAATTCCTCCCTGAACATGAAATATGGTCTGGTTAGTGGATAAGCTTTCTTCACATACTCCAGCCATCATGTTATACTGATTTCACATAACAGCTGCATTTCTGCATACCCTCTAGTAATGACTTTTCATTCCTGCAGTTTTTCAGTAGTAACTGACATTTGAGCAACAACCCAAAGTATCTCTTAACTCTTGTTACAACAGATGATCATTGCATTCTTTAACACAGGCTTTACTTACTATAGCTACATTATGAATTTTTTTTTTCTAGTTAGTATTACACCCCCAAGAATTACTTTTGAAGAGTTAGCAGCATCATCTGTAATGTAGCTGTTGACGTACATAAAGATTTCATAAAAAATGCCTTAGAAAGCCTTATAGTCAGAGTCTACTTAGATGTGTTTCCTATAGACATTTCTTTTTTTATCCAGACACTATTGTAAACATTTTCTTTTCTGTCTGATCATGTTTGGTTTGCTGCATTTGTCAATACTCTCAATGCATAAATAAGAAATCTTCCCGTCAGCAGTAACAATGCTCTTAGCCCTTTCTGATGTGTAATTGGTAATGCTTCATCATAGTGCTTCAGTACTCACATTTTTTATTAGCCATTTTAGCATTACAAACCATTTATCTTAATCCTTTGACTGTCTCCAGACTGCTTTATGCTCTAATAGCTTTTTTAGACCTATTGTTATTTCTGAAGTGTGACATGAACTTTGACGGATACTGTACCTTTCCTATGAATCATATTATTAAGCAATAACGGTGGGCATATGTTTCATAGTGCGTTAGCAGTGGTAAAGTCGTACCTGCATCTTTAGCATTTCAAAGCTTTTAACTTGATACTTTGTGCAAGTCCATGTCACATCATGATCTAGCAGCCTTCTTACAGGCATTGCTATCACTGATAAGTATTGCATGAACCTTGACAGATATTGCACAATCCACTAGAATCACATTATTTAGGGTTTATAATTAGGAGTTTGCATATTCACTGTGGCATCTGCCTTATCAGCATTTGGTTGTAAACAATTTGGAATAAGTAAATGATGCATTTACTTCAGGGATGAAACATCATCCTGATGTCTGGTCTTAGGTTCATAGGTTCATAGGTAGGAACTAGGCTATCTGCCCGAGGGCATTTATAAGCCTAGCCAGAGTGTCGGCTTTCACCACCCCATTGATTAATTAACTGATCCTCTGTCAAGCAGAGCCAATGAAGTGATCCCAGGGGTGTATTTTCTGTTACTCAACCACTCGTCAAGGTTTCTCTTGAAGAGTGTTAGTGAGGGGCTCTGCCTGATGTAATTTGGAATTTTGTTCCAAAGCATGGGGAGTCTCTGTTACAGGAATCTATCCCTCCAGCATGTTCTATTTATTGTTGTGGTGAGGTTTAGCTCACTAGAGCGTATGGCTTGCAGTGACTTGGATTTCTTTAGGTGGAGCATGTCCATCAATTCTGAGTTGGACTTGGCTTTGTAAGTCAGGCAGCGATCACCTCTGAGTAAGCGATATGCCACTGAGTACAGCTGGAGTTTTTTCAGTCGGGCTGCATAGGACATATGTTTAAGACCAGTAATCCTCTTTGTGAGGTACTTTTGTGGTCTTTCCAACTGTTGGAAGTGTCTTGTGAGGTACATCCCAAATGGGGCACTGTACTCTATGATGGGACTAATGAGTGACGAGTAGAGGGGCACTATAACCTCTTTATTTCTAGATGCGAACCCTTTAGTAATTAGATGGGCCACATAGAAGGATTTCCTAACTACTTTGGCAATATGATTGTCAAAGGAGAGATTACTATCGACCTGGGTCCCCAGATCTCTTATTACCTCTTCTGTATTAAGGGGGCTGCCACCTATGTGGTAATTCGTGGGTGTTTTGTTTTTCCCAAATGGGATGACTATGCATTTTTTGGCATTTAGCTTGAGGCCATGACTTTGACACCAGGTGTCCATCTCAGTAAGGCCCTTTTGGAGGATGTCCATGTCAGCCGGAGAGTCAATTATGGCATCCGGTTTGCAGTCATCGGCAAACTTGGTTAGCCATAGTCCTCCTGTGTTTGCCTGTACTTCTGAGAAGTATATGCCGAACAGTAGAGGTACCAGGACCGAGCCTTGCGGGACACCACTTGTGACTGGTTTAGAGTTGGACCTGGAGTCCGCTATTCTTACTGTGTGAGTTCTATCTGTAAGCCAGTTGGCAAACCATCTCGTGATGTAGGGGTTTATGTCCAGTCTTCTTAGCCTTAAAACTCTGTCACCTTAATCCCACCCAACAGCTTAGTCAATTTGCTATCATGTTCATGTCTTGCAATACCCCAGTATAAAATGTTATCATAAAACCTTCCATGCCCTCAGTCCCAAGGCTATAGCAAATTGAAATACTTCGAGTGCTGATAGATTCCCAAAAGTTAACTCAAAAATCTGTACCTGCCCAAGCATATAATAAACATACACAATCCTGAGACTACATCATCAAGTTAAATTTGTAAAAAAACCCTTATTTGCCTCCAGCAATGGAAAAAACGTTGCATTCTGCAGTGGCAACTACTTATTCACCATTCATTAAAGGCTTATGTCTCACATATCTTGACTTAAAATTATATAATTACAGTCACCATGCTGTGGACTCATTCAGTATGCTCAGTTTCCTATTACACCTAGTGGTTCCTTATGTTTAAGCACCTGTTCAGTCTTCTTAAGGATTATTAGTACTTTATGTGGAATGTGAATTCCAGGTGCCCCTTTCAGTAACAATTTGATATGAAAGTTTGTTTTCTACATCTTAGTTCCTTAAATAAATCACCCTAACTCTCCAGGGAATCACTCATAAACTATACTTATAATTCTCCACACTACATTTCATGTCTTTGCATCTGTAATAAAACACTAGCAAGAAACACATTTTTCTGCATCCACTCATTTCACTACATAATTTATCTGCACGATTCTGTTTCACATGTAGCGACATTTTTTCTTTTTAAGATCATAGTAGTTGGGATCAGATAATTTGCCCTTTCCTCACTGTAGTGAAGTCTTGGAATTGGTATATATAATTAGCAGGGTGGTGCAGAGTGTACAGGAGGGAACTGCCCCCTAAAAGCATGTCTTATGTTATTGTATATATATATATATATATATATATATATATATATATATATATTTATATATATTAATTAAAAATAGGCTTGAGCAGTTTTCATGCGATATTTTAACTTTTTAATATATAGACATACATTCATATGTATCACTAAATTAATGGAGCTAGAGAAAAACATATAATGACACATAGATGGATAGATAGATAGATAGATAGATAGATAGATAGATAGATAGATAGATAGACAGATAGATAGATAGATAGATAGATAGATAGATAGATAGATAGATAGATAGATAAATTAATATTTTCTTGTATCCCTTGATTTCTGAGGAAAACATCTGTTATAAGGGAAATTCTACTTTGGCTTGCAGTGCGCCCTGAAATTACTTTTCACTATTGCCATTTTTCCTTCTTTGTCCCAAAAGCATTTAGTGAAAATGTATTAGATATCTTAATGTCTTCCTTTCTTGCATTATGAAGAAAAGGTTGACTAGGCATCCTTCTTGCTTGTCCCTGTGGTCAGTCATAGTGGGATACAGCTGAATCTATTTAATCCAGGACTTTCAGCTGTGACACATTTCTGTCTTAGTTTAGAGCCGTAAGTAACGGGTTGTCAGATGAAATTTACAAAATTACCCTGATGGCCCAGTGAATTGAAAAATGGGCGATGTGCAAGAGTATGAAATGTAATGAACTATGCTGTTAAGCAAAATATTTTTAAACAAAATACTTTTTACCATTTTCATAATTTGGAAAATTGCACTAATGAGGCATGCCCTCTGTAATATCATGGATAACATAAATGATCTGCTGCAACACAAGACCAAGAAAGTGTAAATTCAAGTAGAAAATAATGTAAATTATTACTGTGTTACTTCTGAGAACATATTGGCTTTGTACTGGAGGAAGCCAAACATGTAAGGATGGAGCATTGAGGCATGAGATATATGAATGCATAATCACGTACACACACACTCACACTAATGTTTCTTCATTAAGCCATTACTCTCAAATGAAGACTTAACCCAGTCACATGACTCACACCTCTGGCTACTATAAAGGAACAGTACATTGCATAACTAACAGTATCTACTAGCATTACAGTCTCTTTCTTTTGCTCTTTGCAGTTCTGTCATATAACTTGATGTCGTTCACCTTTGTGTATACATTCATTAATTGTTTTTCAATAATAGCAGTGCTTAATATATACAAATGTGGATTATGGTCCTGTGCCAGATTTGTTTCTAAACAATTGCAGAAAAATGTTTTTCTGGAAAAAAAAATCAGTTTTACTGCTTAACAATTATTAAACGGTTAAAGTGTTTTCTAGTATAATTAAAAATTCTAGGTCTATGCCCTTGCTGAGAAACTTAACATTTCCTGTGCCACAGAATGCCTGTTTAAGAAATCTCAGCATGGCATTATGTATTCAAACTATTCAAATCCTAGAACCACTTGATTGTTTGCTCGTTATTTTATTTATTTAATTTTTCTATTGCATTTTCTTTCAAATGGGTTATGTTGGGTAACTGCAGTGTTAGCAATAAGAAAGTGATCTCATATAATAGACAGACGGAAATATTTGAGCTTACCTTGTTTATAACTTTGTTTGGGAATGCTTTTGAGTCCTCTAATTTGCTTCTTTGACTTACAACTTCTACCTTTTTTCTTATATTTTATTTGAAATTTAATCAAGAATTATGTTTTGTTTATAATTTACAATACAACTGTCTATTCCAAAACAATTTTAATTTTTCTTTTTTTAGAAAAATTCAAAAGAGTACATATGTTATACGGTACCTGTCAAAATAATCCCTTATTAGAGTGATTCTACTTTCTTTGCACACAAATTTGATCTCCCAGGTGTCTTCTAATAGACTGGAAACAGTTGTCAGTAAGACAAGGTTTGCTACTGGGTGGAAAGTACAGTTGTGTAAGTTGTACTTAACATAACAGTAGATGTTTGAATTCCTCTTTTCTGTGCAGCATGTAGCTATTGGGTTATATCTTGCCCATGGTATAACAGCCAGCAAGTCTAGACTCACAGGGAGAAAAAAACCTGGGTGTTAATTTCTTCATGACTTTCTTGCCCCCAAAAGGGAGAGAGCTTCTTCATCCTGAAAGCCAAAAAAATTTTGAAATGCATAACCTTATTCTTAAAAAAAGCAACTATATACAGGAAAAAAGGGGATGAATGGAAGGTGCAGCTACTACAGGAGTGAGGAATTTTTAAGATCTACTTTTATGGTAAGAACAACTTATACTATTCTACCTTGTTCAGCATTCTTAACATTGCTGTAGCCTATAGCAGTAGCCTGTAGCTATTTGGGTAGATATTCATAACTTATACATCCCAGAAGAAGGAAGCATTAGGATCCAGGAGACTCTGGAGTATGGTCCTAACAAAATCTGTGCTGGACATGGAGGAGAAGACCAGTTTGTAATGCTTTGTAAAAGTGTGCATACAGAACCAAGTAGCTGCTTCTAAACTGCTTCTAGAGTCCACCTTCTTCCAGTATGCCATTGGAGAAGATAAGGCACGAATAGAATGTACCTTGATTCTGCCTGGAATAAATTTGTCATGGTAGGAATAACAAAAGCAATAGCAAGGGATAACCATCTTAAAATTATTTGTTTTGATACAAGCTGCCCTTTCTTTGTCACATCATAGGAAGTAAACAGCTGTTCATCTTTCCTAAAGGATTTTATTCTGTCAAGATAATATCTGATTTGCCTACACACATCCAGAGTATGGTGAATGCCTTCTCCTTGAGTTCTAGAAAACAGAAAGATCAATGGCTTGATACAATGTAAACTCTGAAACAAGTTTTAACATGAAATAAGAATGTGTTCCTAATGTAATGGAAATTCAAAATTGGGTTCACCCACCTTGAGAGCTTGCAACTCAGATACTCTTCTTATAGAAATCAGAACAATTAGTAATAGTCACCTAAATTATGAAGCATAAGTCAGCCAGATGTGCTGGTCCAAGGGAAGACAAAGTTAACTTTTCCAGCACAAAGTTAAGGTCCCAAGTAGGTGGCACCTCTTTTCTATGTGGTCTTACATGCAAAACTCCATCCAAGGACTGCTTGATGAATGATAAGGAAGAAAGGTGAGGGGTCATGGACAAAAATATTGAAATGACTGAAAGATAAACCTTGATAGAAGAATAAGACAAGCCAGACTCTAGTTGTTCACACAAATATTTAAGAACCAGTGGTACCTAATCCCCAACTGGGCCCTGGTTACCCATGTAACTCCAACTAGAAAATATTGTCCATTTGCGAACAAGAGATTTCCTAATAGCAGGTTTTCTTTTCTCATTTATTACCTGTGCATGTCCTCATGAAGTAGACTTCTAAAAGGTATCAAAACAGAGTCACCCAAGCAGAAAGTTGTAGTTTAACCACAAACTTAAGCCTAGACCAGTGTAACAATCACTAAAAAATAATAAAAAAAAAACACTGCTGCAGCCAGATACACAAAATTGTCCCAATTTATTATAAATAGAGCCACAAATTCAGATTGAGCACTTTCTTCCCTTTAGAATAGGGATTTCACCAGAATCTATCACAACCTAACAAATTTCCCCTTAAATAATGAAATAATTAGTGACATCATACAATTAACTATATAAAGAGACAAATTGCTTATACAAATTAAAATACAATGTATCATATATTAAAATTAAACTGCTAAAACTCTGTTCTTTAATACAACCATGTATAAAACCATAAATATACAAGAATATAGTACTTTATAATAAAAATATGTATATAATATTTATAAAACCTAAAACTTATAGGTATGAATTATCTCATGAAAGCTGCTTTTTTGTGTAACAAGGGCTTAATGGAAATCTTATCATTAAGTCCTAAATCTTGACTCGCCTGTAACTTAAATAATTATAAAGTACTATATTCTTGTATATTTATGGTTTTATACCTTTAGAAAAGCTCCATATATTCAGACATATGATATTTACATAATATAAGAGTACAATCTAGCATATCAGATGAAAAAAGAAACAGTATAATTACAGTAAAGACACAGTTCAACAGGAGAAATGACCTGTATGTCAGATTATAATATCACAAGGAAGGCTCCATATAATCAGACAAACAAAATTTCACATAATATAAGAGTATAATCTAGCATTTCAGAGGGGAAAAAAACAGCGTATTTATAGCAGCGACAGAGTCTGACAGGAAATGACATATGTCAGAATATAATAACAATATAAGGTGCAAGACATTTGCCTAGTAGTATTAATTTTTCACACAGAGAAAAGAGTAAACATAAACTCTCCCTGTCTTGTGTGAATAAATCCAGTCTGTAAATTGTGGTAATTGCCCTTGGCTAATTCCAAAACAACTGAAAACCACTGTTGCCTAGGCTAGAAGGGAGTCACCACAATGATTTTTTAATAATCCTTCTGAATCTTAAGAGTGACCCTGGATATCAGTGAAACAAGTAAAACAACCCTCTCCTCTTACCTTCCAACACTCAGACCTGCGAGACCTGCACTTATATATCCAAATTGGAAGCCACGCACTCTCCAGCAAAGACTGGAATAGCTGGTCAAGAGGAGAAGGTCAACACTTTATCACACCACATGGAACACATAGCCCTCCGGAACACACACCAGCACCGCCTTATCATAAAAACACAAACCACATACCCACCTTCGCAGAGGCTCTCAATAAAAATCTACTCAAGCAGCAGAAACTTCCAAGGCAGAAATGCACTTGACCACCACAACGCAACACTAATCACGAGACACATAAATCTCCTAAACAGTGTGCCACTCAACCAAAGCCCCTAAGACAAAACAGCATGCCCAACACAGTAGTCATAGGTGACTCAATAGTGAGGCACACTGATGTCCCACTCACTAGGTTGAATAAGGAGAAAGTAACAGTCAGCTGCCTGTCAGATGCCAGGATCTGACACATAATACACGGACTCAGGTCGCTCAACAACAGGTACAAATATGACTCTGTCATTGTACATGTGAGTGTGAATGACCTGAGACATACCTCCCTGGACTACATGAAAAGAGACATGGAGGAGCTCTCAGATTATGTAGCCCAGGCGGGTATGACCCTAGCACTGAGCAGCAACCTACCATCACCTAGAATGATACAACAATACAAGCAGAAAATTACTGATTTCAACAATTGGGTAAGTTTCTGATGTCACTCTAAGTAGTTCCAGTATCTGTCTGCTTGGGATGATATGATTGACAGACACAATGCTTTGCCAGAGATGGCCTGCATCTGTCACCCCTGGGCTTCTGGATACTGGCCAAGGCTCTTGCCACTTCTATAGTGCCTTTTTTAGGCGGTGTTCCAAAGACCAAATTACCACTGTTACAGCTACAAACAAATGCATTCTGAGGGTCATGTTGCTCAACGCTAGAAGTTCAAATCTTAAAATGCACTCACTCGAGGTACTCCTTCAAATGAAGAACATCGACATTTGTGCTGTAACAGACACCTGGTTTGAGGCAGCAGAAATCACTCTTGCACTACCAGGCAATAACTCATTCCACACCTTTCAGCCCCAGAACTTGGACCGAAGTTCCAAAGGTGGTGGTGTTTCCATATTCATAAAGGATGCACACACCTCCAGACTGGTAGCCCAACATAATGCATCAGAGATACTTCAGGTGCAGCTAACATTGGGTAAGACAGCGTTTCAGGTTGTAGCCTGCTATAGGTCCCCAACTATGTCCCAAGACTTGCACTCCATGTTCCTAAGCACCCTGGAGAATATTAGGGTCCAACCTAACACTCTCTTACTAGGTGACTTCAACTACTCCTCCTTTAACTGGGAAAACTACTCATGTACCAGTACACTTGCCCAATGTTTCCTGGAGTTCATTAAGTCCAATGCCCTGGACCAGCTCATTCTTACCCCCATTAGATGTAACAACATCCTTGACCTGGTCATTACTAACATGGGCGACTGTTGCTCTACACCAATAGTCAGCTCCTCCCTGGTTAGATCCAACCACAAACTAATCACCTTGGAATTTCACATCCCTTCCACCCCCCTCCCCAGCAAAGGTACCCATCATGAAAAACTTCTCCAAAGCTAACTTTGGGATGCTAAAAACAGAGGTGGCTAACTTCACGGCACACATGCAAATGGAGAATAGTTGCATGACTGCAGAATCATACACCAATGCGCTGTATGATTCTGCAGTCATGCAACTATTCTCCATTTGCATGTGTGCCGTGAAGAATAGTTGCATGACTGCAGAATCATACACCAATGCGCTGTATGAACATGTACACAAATGCATGGATCTCACCATACCCAATAGAACCAAGACACTCTCCTCCAAATAAAGGAAGCCAATCTGGTGGCCCCCTGCCATAAATAAACTCTACAACAGAAGGAGGAAACTGATGCAGAATAAAGTGAAGTCCCAAGACTGGAAAAACTGCATTAACTGCCTCAACAAAAAGTATAGATCCCTCATCAAATCATTTAAAGCTAGGTATGAAAACAGAATTGCAGCAGATAATAAAGACAATCACAAGGCCTTCTATAGTTATGTAAAGAATCTCAGTGGCAATACCTAGATTTGCCCTGAGCTACTGCACAATGGTACCTCCTATACCGAGCCAACAGATAATGCCAGTATACTGGCTGACAGATTCAGTGTCAAAGTAATCCTATGGCTAGACTTGTAAAGGCCCCAGGGCCATTAGCCTAGTACACACCCAAGAACCAATGTGTGAAAGAATATTTTCCAACCACAGGAATGAAAAAGCACCACTTTCCCAGTCCTGTCTGCAAGGAGTCCTAGTGCAGAATCTGTTTAGTTATCTGTTTGGAAAAGAAATGAACAGTTCTTCTTGAGGTATTTCCTACAACTGAATCAATTCCTAGAAGACCCACCCCTGTGTTAAATTTCCATTTGTGAGGGTCCATCCTGGTCCTGCTCAACTTATCTGCCATTACTTTTTATTTTGGCAGAATGTAGGAAGCTTGGATGGTTAAACGGTGCTATAGAGTGACGTTCCAAACTACTATATCCAAGCTGCACAGAGGGTAAGACCTGGTGGCACCCCATTTGTTTATGTAGTATATTACTGTGGTTTTGTCTTTAATCACCTGCAAAGGTCCCAGGGACCACAGATGATGAAGAGATTCTATAGCTTGGATCACAGCTAACATCTCTTTGAAATTTATGAGCTTTGGCCTATCTGTTTTGTTCCAAAGACCCTGCATTTTTACCCCATTGATCCCCAACAAGCAAAATCTGAAGCTTCTGTTGTCACAGACTGAGCAGAGGATGGAAGAGAGAATGAGAGTTGTCTTCACCACAGAACCTCTCTCTCTCATCACAAAACCCAAAACTGGAATCTGAAATTCCAGCAGGTGAGAATGTTGGCTCAGCATAGTTTTTATATACCACTGGATTTTCCTTATGTGCAACTTGGCAAGTGGAATCATGAGAATCATAGATGCCGTAAGCCCCAGAATCCTGGGATACTCTTTCTTGAAGTCTGAGACAGATTTAAGAAGCTCAGGAAGACTTGAAGACTCCCAGATACAAGTCCACTTTCTCCTGGGTTAAAAAATACTTTTGTAGGGAGGAATATCCTAGAAACACAATCTTATGAGAAGGAATTAAGGAGAAATGTTGACTGTTAATCTGAAAGCCAGGATGATGAGATGTGTAATCCATAAAAGGGACTCCTGACACCTTGAAAAATACTCTGCAAAGATGAGCTAATCATCTAGATAAGGGAATGTGTAAATATCTTATAGTCCACCAGGAGTTCTTACTGAAGACAGACATTTTATAAACTTCCTTTAACTTCCTTACGGCAGTGGACCAGCCAAAGGGTAATGCAGAGGACTGATAATGTGACCCTCACACAGAAAATCTGAGAAAACCTCTGAACTCGTGGTGATAGGGATATGATAAGCATCTTTTAAGTCTAGAGTTACCATGAAACCAAGAAGAGGAATGAGAGGCAACAGAATCTGTAAAGTCAACATCCTGAATTTTGGTACTTTCACAAATAACTTGAAAAAGGATATATTGATAGCTGGTCCTCAAGAAGAATTCTTCTTTGGCATCATAAACATTCTGGAATAGAATCTTTTTCCCCCTTTAGATTTGATTAACTTGTTCAATGACCCCCAAAAACAGATTTGATGAAGAACCTGATTAAAACAATTCTGTCTAGTTTGGAGGATAAGAGGGTATTCCCCAAAAAGGAGGCATGTCTGCCCAGTACCATTTGTAACTCTATTGAACTAATCCTGAAACTCATTTGTCTGAAACAATCTGTTGCCAAAGAGGAAGACTAAAAAATAGATTTTGGGACAGATTTGAAGGGGAAGAGGCAGGGCGGGGGAAATGAATGCTGGCATACTCATTCTAAGGCAAAGGCTGCCTGTCCTTTTTTTCTGAAAGGATCCCTGCTCTTGGTTGGACCCCCTCTGCCATTTGTTTTTAGATCAATGTTTGTTGGAAGCTTGCTGGGATTACTTGTTTTGCTTTTAGAAAAAAGAACCAGGACTTTTTGTATGGAAGGATTCCCCAAACAAGACATATCTGTCAAAAATGGAAGATCAGAGCCAACCATGAGTGGTATACATCTCAGAGGGGCTATCTCAACTACAACAAGAAAGTATTGAAGAAATTGGAGCCCAGGCTGTTGTTTTTATCCTGTAGGTCTTAAGGCATAGCAGCCTGCACATGTGTCTGGAGGGGAGACAGTTTTGATGATTATCCAGCTGTTATATCCTGGCAGGATGTAACCCAAATAACTATAGACTACTGCAGCAGTGAGAATAATGAACATCTCATAGGTTATTGTGAGTGGGGGAGGGAACAGGAAGTAGGTAGAATGATAAGTAGAGCAGGAATGATCAGCACAGGAATGGATGGGGACAGAGGAAACAGTTATGCAGGTCTAGGTAGCCCTTTACTGGGCTGAGATCAGGTTAGTGTTGAAACTGTTATCATTATGGGATTTAGAGAGAAAGAAAATCAATGGTAAATGGGATGAAAGGTGGACTAGTTGGAGACTGAGTAAAACAAAATGTTTTTTTAAACAAATTGTGTGGATTTCTGTAACTTTAGCAGTTGTCATAAAGTGCTGTGATTTCTGCACTTTTATAAATATTGGTTATTTTTCTGTAAGATTTTAGTGGACATTGCAAGAATAAAAATATAGTTACTGTTTTAGAGGAAAGTCAGGGTTATGACAGTGCAAATAAAGCATTTTTTGAAAGCTGGAAGCTGAGATGTCATCCATGGTTTGGAAGGAAATTTGAGTGACAGTTTAGAATGTTCTGCCAGGCAGAAAACCAGGGAAATGTCAAAACAAAACACAAAGGAAATTGATACATTGAAGTTTACTATAGCAGAACTATTAAGGTTATTTTCACTTTAAACGAGGTAAGGAATTCCATGCTTATATTCAAAGTGTGGTAAGTTAAGACAGCAGTTTTTTTTTTTTTTAATTACTTGTTTAGCACTGCACTGAGGTAGAAGAAAAGTATTTTATATTGTTGATCAGTTTGTTACTGTGAAAGTCAGTAGTTTAAACATGAAAAGGAATATTTCAAAAGTCTGAGATTGATCACATTGTGTTTGTTTCAGATGAAGCCAGAAAGAAATGCATGTATTCCACTTGCAATTGCCATTGCAAGCAAGTTCTAAATAAATATAAATTTGCAGAGCACAGATAATTACTAATAAAAGCTGGCTGCATCATTCTTTTTGGTCTGAGTTAATAGACCTCAGTCTGCCAGCATCTATCAAAGAATTACATTACTTTCATATGAACAGCGACCCAAGAAAATGTCAATTTTGCCACGTACTATACATTCAGTCATTTTGGCAGAAGGTGGTTTGTAAAGAGAACTAAATTTTGACCCCATTAGAGAGCAAACACAAGTAGAAAAATGTTTAATTAAATGTAAACACACAACTTCTTGATGACTGGGGATACTAAATGTGTTCATTTATCTTGCCTCCCTCTTTTTTGCTTCATTACTGATCTATCAGTGATCATTTTTTTTTTTTTTGAGAAACCCCTCTTTAAAGAAATGATTGTGGTATTATGTGCTGTTTTCAAGAGGCAATGTGTGTGTGTGGCGTTATGAATATAGCTAGGTAACAAATAGATGCAGCCCTGGATTTAAATATAGCAATCAACTACTGGTATGTATTTCTTCAGTTCATAATATTAACAGTGTAGTCCTTGTCAAACCTTTTATTGCTATGCTGAAATTAACTGGTGTTGCAATCCAAACTGTTCAGTGGATTAACAATGCAACATTTTAACACTTGCAGTCTCATACTATAGATGTACAAGGAACTGATTTGGTTCTTTAATTGGGGCTTTAAAGCAGTTGTGCTCATTATAATGGAAAATAAGTTTAATTAGCCAGGTTTATTGGAAACAGTGCACATCAAGGCCATCTGCATGCACTGGAAGACTGTTTTTCAAGCCACCCTGGAATGGATTCCCAAATGTTTCTTCCGTGGAAAAAATATGCCTGTATTTCAAACTCTTTCAGTCTGCTTTCACAATCTTTACTTGCAGTTTCTGGATGATGTGACTTCAAAGAATGTTAAGTCGCTTCCTGTTTGAATACATTACATTGTTTATTCATGCCAAGTTGTAGGTTAGAAAGTTGCCAAGATAAAAGTCAGTATAAACTGCTGTTACAATTTGTAGGTGGGTCTACAGATCCTATGATATTATAATTTATATTTTTACATTTTAGGGTAGAACTAGCTTGAGAATTATCTGATGATATTCTTGACAATTAAAAGTATTTTTGGGAACTCAGATATATTGCTAGAAGAGCTGACTATTTTGACATATTTAATTAGGTATTTATTCCCCTATTGTGCTAGCATTTCAGTCCCATGAACCTGTTGAAGCCATTGCACAAACTACCAGCCAGGAATCTTAGCATCTCCCACAGTGCATCTGTACTATATGTATCCTACCAGAATAAGGTAGGAGTAACAGCACACAATAGAGCTATCACTGCTAATGTAAGCTAACAGAGGGGGCTGTGTTTTACCCTACAAGGATACAGCAGGCAATGATGCAGAGCCCCGTACACACAAAGGTATGCATCAGCTGTGTTCTTCTAGAGAAAGAATATTTTTGGTCAGGAATGGGAACAAATGAGTTACTCTTACCATTCATATAGGATCTTAGATACTCTCTGCCCAAGATCTGTGGCTTAATAATTGATTTCCTTGACACAGCTCTGTGGCCTACAGAGATGAAGCCCTACAATGAGCCAGAGAATCCAAGTTTGATTAGAGGCTCCCTCAAACCTACAATAAATCAAACCTCACCTCTACTATCCAACATATCCAAAAAGAGCTCTGATGTCCTCCTCATAAATATAAACCTCAGAAGTCTCTGAAACAAAATACATGAACTCCACGCCACCCTATCACTATACACTCCTGATATTGCCGTACTAACTGAAACCTGCTTAAACCCCACATAAACAATAAAGAAATAAAACCCCCTGGCTACAATATTTTCAAACAAGACTGGACAACAAAATGAGGCTGAGGAGTAGCAATTCTATATAAAGACAGTCTTATTTTCAAAAAAACTGCAGGTAAATGTCCCAGATGTAGATAACACAGAACTCTTAGCATCACATCTAAAAATCAGTAACAGCAGACATATTGTCTTACTAGCTGCATACATACCACCAAATAATAACCCCTCCACAATAGAAAATATTCTTTCATGGGCCTCAGCCACATTTAGGCAAGAAACTATACTAGTTGGTGATTTAAATACTGATTGGTAAACCTCCTCATCAGATAACACCTCAAATCATATCAACCTACATGGTTTCACCTAATTAATTCATTCACCCACTAGAATTGACAAAACCAACAAGAAACAATCGATTCTTGACTGGACCCTGACTAACAAACCCTCTCTAATCCACCTTTCAGGCTGTCTACCTGACAGCCTAAATGACCATCAATTAACCTTCTTTCTAAGACAGCGTAGCTCACGCACAAAACCAAAGTTGTATAAACAAATACGTAATACAAAAAATTTCTCCACAGACACCTTTAACCTAGTACTACTAAGCTGTAACTGGTCCCCATTAAAATAATTCCCACTTGATGCAGAAGTTGATTATTTTAATAACATATTTCTTGATGTTCTAAACACGCTTGCTCCCATAAGACAGATAAGAACAAAAACTAACAACTGCTCATGTCTCTCTAAAGAAACCAAACAGTTACTAAAACAGAGATAAACTCCAGTATCAACATATAACCACCAAATCAAAACCTTCCCTAGACACCTACCGCCACCTAATAAATCCCTGCAAAAAGCAAATCAGAGCTGATAAAAAAACTGTACTATACAAACATTCAGTCCAAGGATCAACACAACCCACAAAAATTCTGGGCCTCCATCAATCACCTTATCCATTCAGGCCACACCTCTATACCATCCCCAAATATCAAAAACACAGAAGAAAACAGAACATCCCACTATAACTCATGTTTCATAAACTCCATACTCTCACTCATAAAAACAAAAATAACCTGCAACAAATCACCCTCCCTACTATTACCAATTCATCTATTCACTCTCTCTTAAACCTGTCCAAACAAGTACAATAAAGAAATTGCTAAGCCAACTGAAACCCACAACCCTTGCCTCTGACAAACTGCCGAACTACTACTTCAAATTAGCAGCCAATGTTATCTGCTACCCACTTTCAATACTGATCAATAGCTCTATCACCAAATAGCATGTACCTAAAATCTGGAAAACCTCCTACGTAATTCCACTCCACAAAGGAGGCTCCTCACTAGAACTATCTAGCTATAGGCCAATATCTATACTATCCCCTCTCTGTAGAATCTTAGAAAAGTGTGTCCACTCTCAACTGATGCAACACCTACTATCTAATAAGCTCCTTCCCAATGCACAACACTGATTTCGACCAGGCCATAGTACCACCACAGCACTCCTCAAATTTACCAGTACTGTCAACCAGCTAAAAAACAATGGCCAAAGGGTTGCTTCAGTATTTCTCGACATGTCAAAGGCATTTGACACAATGTCCCATGAATAACTCCTACATGAGCCTGGTTCATATGACATATCTAAAAACACTCTCATTTGGTTCCAAAATTACCTATCTGACCACTATCAATCAGTCAAATGGCAAGATTACCTCTCCTTCCCACTTCCTGTTCCAGTAGGTGTTCCACAAGGCTCAATTCTTGGGCTTCTGCTTTTCATAGTTCTGACCAAAAACCTACACAAAGCTACTAACCTTGCTTCCATCATACAACATGCAGATGACACCACTGTCATCTGCACTGCACCTACCCTAAAACAACTACAAGACAATACTCAAAAATCTTCTACTGCCAGTGAGTCTTTCTTAGAAAAATACCAGCTTATCCTTAATCCAAACAAAACCAAACTAATGCTGTTCCCTAACAAATGTCACAAAACAAACCCCCCCCACCATGACGTTACAATCACGTCATCCAATCACACTCTACTCAAACCCACCTCAGAATCCAAGCTAGTAGGTATCATTCTAGATGATAAGTTAACATTTGACAAACATATATCTTATGCCATCAAAAAGGCCCACGTTAAATTTGGTATTCTTTACAGAATAAAACCTTCCTTAACAAACTCTTCCAGACAAGCTATTGCCAGAACCCACTTACTATACACTTTACTCTACAACTCCTCTGTATTTACTAACCTCAAAAAGTCAGACTTGAGCAAACTTGAATCATGCCATAAGATAGCCAGATTTGTCACTAACCTGCCCCATAGAACCCATCATTGTCTTGCTCTGAAACAACTGAAATGGCTAGAGCTGCCCAACACACTAACCCTAAACCAACTTACCATAGCCCATTCCATAGTTTACCTATCTGACAAATGTCCATCCATACAGGATCTAGTACAAACCCATCTCAATAGCAGGACTCTACGATCCTCAAAAAAATTACTTACTCAAAAGTTACAAAATCCAACAACAGCTTTGGAGACTCCCTATATTCTAACTATGTAACTAAATCATGGAACTCCAGCCCCCAGAATATACTAAACACAACAAACCTAACGCACTTCAAAAAACTGCTAAAGTCCCACCTAAATGAAAACTGGTTATGCACCTGCTCCTCACCAGGCTGAACCCATTTCTTACCTCCTCACCCTCTCTCTTCCTATTTTCCACTTTCATTATATCTCTATGCTTACTGAATTCCTTACTTACTCCCATCGTCCCCCTCCCTCCCCCTACTCTCCACTTTCAATATATCTCTATTTGCTTACTGATCCTCTGTGATTATAAGTATAACAACATTAAGCATAACAATTTATAGTACCAAACCGGCATCTCTGAGGCACTACTCCATTGTATATTAAGCTATTGTATCTCTGAGACACTTCTCCTCTGAATGATTTCTTGTTACTAAGTGTAACTGGCAAAATATGTGTTACTAAGTGATCCTGTTAGCTTTATTACTAACTTGAACTGTGATAATATGTCTTACTATGTGATTTATTACTATTATTTCTCTGACTGATTCAGTATTGTTTAAAATACTGACTGCTATGTTGTTCTTATGTGGTGCTTTTCTCCCCAGGCCTCTGCTGAAAATGGGCAAACTTGCCCAGTCAGATTTCCCCAGTAAACAAATGTTAAATAAATAAAAATAAAGATAGACGGGTGGAAAAGGGTCAAAGTTTGCTATTTATGTCAGTTTTCCCATCCTAGGCAGAGGAAAATAGTGGTCCGTTGTCATGGAAGTGAAACTGTGTGGTACAATAATGGCTGCAGAGTTGGGAGCAACCCTTATAGGCATGTGTGGGGTGAGGACACACACATGACAGAGATCCACAGATTGTTCCATCAATGATTTGGATGCTCACATCAGACACCAAGCAGCTGGGATCAAAACCTAGCCACAAAACCTTTGATGGGTGCTTGTACGACAGATGCTAAAGAAAGTGTCAATAGGGAATAGCAAAGCACAATATAACAATAAATAAAGAATGGGTTCTTTCCTAGTATGTAGAAGGGGAATGCGTATAATATCCCAGTGCATTTGCTAAAGGAGGAAGGGGGAATGTGACACAAATATAAAGTCAGTTTGCACTGAAAATCCTTGTTTACATTTCTCACATCATTTGTTATGATGGAAGATAGAAGTGGGCCAAGCACAGCATTTTCTAGAACACCCATATGGACTAGCAGATGGAGGGCAGTAGTACTGTCCCATCTTATACCCTGACATCCTGTATGTAGTGCCAGCAAATAGTTCAATAACTTTAGCTTATATAAAAGGAATTAGGGCATAACAGTCCTTGTCAAAAGCATTATTATGATTAAATTCTGCAAGCATTTGATGTGTCAAGGAGAGCTATGACATTTCAGTGACTAAACTGAATCATTTGTTAAAGGATAGTAAGTTCTGAGTGTAAACAGGTTGGTAAAGAATACAGAGAAGTGCAAATTATTAGTAATTTAGTTTAGATGAAGAGTCAACCCTTGTGTAAAGCAAGTATTATTGCTCTCCTCTAGACTGGGATCATGCAGTTGATCAGAATGCAGATGGGAAAGGAGACAGGTGGAAAATCCATCTTTAAAATATTAGGTGGCAAAAAGCTATCAGCCAGTGAGTGTTTCTTAAGCATCACAAAAGCACCATTTTGAGTGGGTTTATTTCCTTATTTATGTATTTATTAATATTTATTAACTGGGACAGAGTACTCATTCACACGAATCTCTTCTTTACAGACTCACTGAAGAGCATTGTCTTAAGTGACTTGTATAGAGTCACACAATAAGTAAATGGAGGCTGTGGGAATCAAAACCTGGACTATAGGAAGTAGCTCATTATCAGCCTCAGTCCTCTGTGCTAACTACTAAACTTAACATGAGCAATATAAAGAGTGAGGGAGGTTATGACCTGTGGTGCAGAAGTCCATGGCTGTGATTTAAATGTTGAGTATACACTTAGGTGCTATCAACATGGCTGTTGATTGTTCAGCTGTTTTAACAAAACTTAGGAGAGGAAAGGAAGTGGGTTGTTTTGATTTGCAAGGAATAAAATGCACTGTACTGTTGACCAGCCTTGTTTGAGTTGCAGTTTTGGTGGGCTGAGATGTACTGTTTTTATATGAGTGTCCAGAATTCCCATTTACCTTCCCTTATAGTGTCTCAAATAGTAATAGCTTTTGGCTGGGCACTGCTGTGCACCTAATTTTTAAGTTTAAAAAAGTGGCTGCATCTTCCTGTTTTAGGAATTCTCTTCCTGCATTTTGCATAAATGCTTTGCTCCCTTCTCCTTATGTATTAAATCTTACTTATTGCATCTGTTGACATGCTCTTACGTTATCTTAATCTTGGTACAATTATGATACACTTCTGCTTCTTTATGTCATTTGCTGTCATTTCTCCAACCGCTGTGCCCTTCTTTAACCATTTAATGTTAAGTTGTCAATCTCGCCTTCATTCTTGCTGGATGGGTTCGGAGCCGATCCTCGGCTCTGGCTCGGCCAATACTAAAGCTCGAGAGCTACTTCCACCGGCTTGAGGCTCCCCTATATTCCACAATGCTAGGTGGTAAATACCCAGATCTTGTTTGCCGCTTTAGCTACGAGGTGCTTGTTTCTACCGGCTCTGCAGGTTAGTGACTTTTTATAGTTGTAAAACTTCAAAATCCCCTTATTTTTTTCTTAGAATAGTTTTCTTAACAGTTTATTAGTTAACTATCCCTAGTTTCCTTCAGGTTCCCCTAATTGTTTTTTTCCCGTTTATCCCCTGTTAATTTTCTTAGGCCTTCGGGCCCTCCTCCCTTCCCCTTAGTCATACTTATTGTGGGAGTGGTTGGATTATTTTCCCTTTTCTTAACAGGTGTGTCTGTGTGTCTGTGTTTCACAGTTTTTCTTTGGGATGTCTAAAGACTCTAAGGTCTCAGGCTTTAAGAAGTGTGACTCGTGCTGTCAGAAAATGTCTCTGACAGATGGTCACACCTCTTGTGTATATTGCCTGGGACCTTTGCACCTGCAGGACTCTTGTTCTGTCTGCCACGCTTTCAGTCCAAGAGTTCTGCAGAAACGCAAAAATAAGTTGATACTTCGAGGCTTATTAAAGCCTGAAGGCTCCCTAACCCAGACCACATCAGGAAAACCTTCCAAGCCTTCCAAGGCATCGGCTCTAGCTTCGGAGCCGTCTGCTGGTGGCTCTAAGGCTTCTTCGACATCGACTCCGTCTGGAGCCGATGTTTCTAAGACTAAAATGGTTTCCTCAGCTCCGGCTGGAACCGAGAGGTCCGAGACTCAGACGGCTCCGATAGTTTTGTCGGAGCCATCTACTAGAAAGAGGTCTAGATCCCCATCCATTGGCTATATCCACTCGGCCCCGGGATCTCCACTATTATCAGAGAGGAGCCATAGGTCCCACTCCTCTCGGTCCTCCAGACTGTCCGACCATGACTTAGAGAGGGTGGTGAGCAGACTTCTCAAGTCCCAGGCACTAGCCCAAATACTGCATAGCCCTACCCAATGGTCAGTGGCTATACCCATCCCTTCCTCAGTTCCTCCTCCGATTCCCATGAGTTCGGAGCCGGAGCTTCTTGGAGCCATGACTGTCGGTGCGTCGGAGCCGATACTTCCACTTTCGGCTCCATTGTCAGCTCCGATCTCCTCCTTGGAGGGATCTGGGTGCCGGGCTTCCCTCGTCAGCTCCGAGGGGGCAAGTGGCATCGGACCCTTGTCCGAGCCCGTTCTCCCTCTCGGAGCTTCGGCGCTGGTGAGCTCAGCCCCGACATCGGCCTCGGAGCCATCCCTTTCGGTGCCGGGAGGAGTCCTCATCTCTTCGGAGCAGGGAACTTTGGCCCCGCCTGATCAGGGCGCCTTCGAGGTCATACGGAGCGTGCTAAACCCGGTGTCTGCTCCACGGTCAGCTCCCTCAGCTCCTCCCTCTACAGTGCCTGCGATGGTCTCTACCCACCCTCTCGTCCCAGACCGTAGAGAGCCAACATCTCAAGTTTCCCCACTGGGAATATCCTCCTCTTCCGAGGCTTCTCCTGATCCTTCAGGGGAACCCCCTCGGAAGAAACAATGCAAGAGGAAGCATATTGACTCCCCGGAGTCTATCACCTCGGATACTGACTTGGATGAGTCTGAAGGGTCCCCACGGTCCTCCTCTGAGGATGTCTCCTTTTCAGACATCCTTGAGATCCTTAAACAGAGGGGGAACTGGTCCTCCCTTAACCCTTCAGAGGACAAGTCAGTCTACCTTGAGGCTTTTGGCTCTCGCCCTTCCACCTCCTGGGTATCTTCTCCCTTTGACCCCCTCATGGAAGTGGTGGCAAGGAAGGCATGGACAGCCCCTGATACGGTGGAACCTACCCCACAAAGGCCGTCCAAGTTTATTACAGCTCCTAAGGACAAAAAATTCTTATCCAAGGGCGTCTCTGTTGATGCTATGGTGGTGGCCGCAGCCACTAAGAAGGAATTAGCTGATCCTTCGGTACCTATCCATCCTCCTAATAAGGAATCTAGGACTATGGATAGGTACGGTAAGCGGATGTTCTCCTCAGCGACCTTTGCTCTGCGTTCGCTGAACTACTTGTGTCACTTCAGTAGTCTTCATAGAGATATGATCAAGGAAATGGGTGATGCTTTGCAGGATCCAACAACTGAGGGGTTTCGAGACAAAATGAACTCCCAGCTGGCAACACTGAATTCAATCGTCAACTCCTCCATGCGGCTTCTTTCTTATGCAGCCGATGGGGCGAGTAGGGCCGCTGGCACAGGTGTAGCTTTACGACGTCAGGCCTGGATGCAGCTTTGTAACTTTGCGGACCCTTTCAAGGTGTCCTTCACCAATTCCCCTTTTGATGGTACAGCGTTGTTTGGACCTCAGGTGAAGGACACATTGACTAGGTGCGAACAGGATGGCAAGACTCTCTCTGCCATGGGAGTCCGGTTTTCTACCCCTTCCAGACCGTATCTCAAGGGTCAGAAGGGGGGGAAATGTGGTTCCGCAAATCACAGGGAGTCTCACCTGATGCACGCAGTCAGTTCCCCTCTAGAGGCAGAGGGGGGAACAACAATAGACGCCGCCCTAGGGGCAGGGGGGGTCCGCAGAATCAAGGTAGCAGAGAGACTCTCTCTGACAAACCTTTTCAGCATCCCTGAGAAGCTACCCGACTGTCCACCTTCGGAGGCAGTCGGGGGAAGATTATCACTGTATCCAGAAGCCTGGCTTTCCCTCACTCAAGACAAATGGGTACAGTCGATTATATCCGAGGGTTACAAAATTCCCTTTGTCCACATCCCATCCCAACCAAAAGGGCCCCTTCCAGACGTTCCACCCAGTCTAAGGGAACAAGCAGTGCTAGAAATATCAAAGCTGCTGTCAAAAAGAGCTATCCAGCCAGTCCCGGCAGACCAGCAAGGATCCGGAATCTACTCCAAATTCTTTTTGGTTCCAAAAAAGACAGGGGACTGGAGACCAATATTGGAACTCAGCAGACTAAACAAGTCTGTACACAAAACAAAATTCCGGATGGTCACGCTTCAGTCCATTCTACCCTTCTTGGATCAGGACAATTGGATGTGCTCGATAGACCTTCAGGATGCGTACTATCATATCAAGATGCACAGATGCTCCAGAAGGTTCCTCCACTTCTGGCTGGGAGCCAGTCACTATCAGTTCAGAGCCCTGCCCTTTGGTCTCACTACAGCCCCCTGAGTGTTCACCAAATGCATGGCAGTGGTCACGGCTCATCTGAGACGACAAGGATTCCAGGTGTTTCCATATCTGGATGACTGGCTCCTTACCGCTACCACCAGGCATCAACTTCTCATATCCAGAGACTACACCATTCATACTTGTCAAGCTCTAGGCATTTCCATAAATTTTGAAAAATCTGCCTTGTTGCCTTGTCAGGCTATTACCTTTATAGGCACCACCTTAGACACAATTCATCTTTCCGTGAAACTAACAGAGCAAAGAGTATCAGATATCCGCAAACATGTTCACATTCTTCTTCAATCCAACAGGATCAAAGCCAGGTTTGTTTTGAAGGTTTTAGGTCTCATGGCAGCTGCCATTACACTTCTTCCCCTAGCACGCTTTCACATGAGGATCCTCCAGTGGATGCTGTTTTCTCAGTGGTCCTTCCAACAGCTCCCAATGTCTCACAGTATTCTGCTGACCCAATCATGCAAGAAGCATCTAACTTGGTGGATGACCTCCCCTCAAGTTGTTCAGGGCAGATCATTCGCCCCCCCCCTCCGGTTGCCACGGTGACAACGGACACTTCCCTGATCGGGTGGGAGGGGGGTGTATTGTCAGGGCAGGACGGTCCAGGGCACATGGTAACCTATCAAAAGCCATCTGCACATAAATGTCCTGGAGATGAGCGCAGCACTTTTAGCGTTGCAAGCCCTTCAGCACTCTCTTCCCACCGGGACTATTGCAATTCAGACAGACAATATGTCTGTAGTATGGTACATCGACAAACAGGGCGGAACCAAGTCTTATCCCTTATGTCGAGAGGCACTCAGACTTTGGCAGTGGGCGATCTCTTCTCAGCCGTTTCTGATAGCAATGCACATCCCGGGGAAGTCCAACGTGATAGTGGACAAGTTGAGCAGGGCCATACTCATACCACACGAGTGGTCTCTCAAACAGTCAGTGCTGGAAGAAATTTTTCAGAAATGGGGCCAACCTTGCTGCGATCTTTTTGCTACTCCCCAAAACAGCAAGTGTCACGATTTCTTCACCCTCTTTCCCCTACCAGGTCAACCCGCCAGAGATGCTCTAGTCCACGATTGGTCCCGGGGACTTCTGTATGCCTTTCCCCCCTTTCCACTGATCTCTCAAGTAATTCAGAAAGCTACCGCATTGAGAGTCAACATAATCCTCATTGCTCCTTACTGGCCTCATCAGATATGGTTTCCGTTCCTTTACCAGTTTCTGTTGGAGCAGCCTTGGCATCTGGATCCAGTGCCAGATCTTTTGACCCATCAATCGGGTCAGCTGCACCACTCCCTCCCATCTCTCAACCTCACAGCTTGGTTGCTCTGCTTCCTACCCTAGCCAGGCTTCCTTTAATTTCCCATTCGGTCTGTAACATCCTTATAGCTTCTCACAAGTCTTCTACAAGAAGGATTTACAATAGCAAGTGGAAACGTTTTTCCTTCTGGGCAGCAACTAATAACATAGACCCTTTCACTGCACCTATCCAGTCTATATTAGACTTCCTGGCAGAACTTTTTCACTCAGGTTCTTCTTCGTCTACTATTAGAGTACAATTGGCGGCTATATCTAATTTCCATGTAGGCTTTTCAGACTCCAGCATCATGTTCCATAAACTTTGCAAAGCCTTTCTAAAAGGTATCTTTTTGCTCAAGCCCCCAATTAGAGACTCCTACTCTCTGAAATTGCTTTCATGGAAAACCCTTTTTCTAGTAGCCATAACATCTGCTAGACGGGTATCTGAACTTCATGCTCTTTGCAGTCGTCCTCCATACTTAGTTTTCCACAAAGATAGGGTGTCCCTTCGGACCAACCCTTCCTTTTTACCAAAGGTTTCTTCTGAGGCAAATCTGAATCAGACAATCAACCTTCCAGTTTTCTTCCCTAATTATTCCAACAAGGCAGAACAAAAGTTACATTTCCTAGATGTTCATCGCCAGCTTCGCTATTATTTGGATAGGACTAAACAGTTTAGGAAGTCTAACCAGCTATTCCTATCCTATGCGATAGTGTCCCTTTCGAGATGGCTGGCCTCCGTAATTTCCTTCATTTATGAACTCAGACACCAAAAGCTACCATCACAACCTAGAGCTCATTCAACCAGAGCATTAGCTACGTCTGTAGCATTTCAAGACAGACTGCCCGTAGATTCCATCTCTCAAGCAGCTACATGGGCTTCTCCTCATACCTTTATCTCACATTATAAATTGGATATGGCCTCCAGAAACCGGGCTAACTTTGGTTCCACCATACTCAAGAGTCTGTTCCGATGAGCCACCCAGGATAAGGGTGCTAGGGACGCGGTCCCATCCAGCAAGAATGAAGGCGAGATTGGCAACTTAACATTGAGAAGTTATGTACCTACCATAACGTTCCATGTTAGTTGTCTTCTTCTCGCCTTCTTTTATGCGTCCCACCCTCCATCTCCCTAGCCTGGACAGACCGAGAGGATCCTTGGGATCTTTTATCTTCCACAGCGTCAACCACCTCTATTGCCCCTGTTTGATAGTTCTACAGGCAGTCTTTCTATAGAGGTGGATTTCCCTTTTCTCTGTCTCTAGGAGACCAGCACTGCTATTCTTTCAGCTATCAAACGAGATCTGGGTATTTACCGCCTAGCATTGTGGGATATAGGGGAGCCTCGAGCCGGTGGAAGTAGCTCTTGAGCTTTAGTATTGGCCGAGTCGGAGCCAAGGATCGGCTCCGAACCCATCCAGCAAGAAAGAAGGCGAGAAGAAGACAACTAACATGGAACGTTATGGTAGGTACATAACTTCTCATTTTCTTTGCCTCTCATTTTCCCTTTACTCCATATCTAACTTCCAACCTATGTGCCCTTCTGTAACCATTTATTTTCTTTGCCTCTCAATTTACCCCCTTTACTCCATATCCAAACCCTTAACAGTCTTAGAATACTTTGTCTCAGCTCTTGGGTTCAAGTTGAAAATTACAAGTGTCACCCCATTAATGCCCTTTTTGTATGCATTTCTAGTGCAGCACGTTTCTTGCATTTATTGTTGATTACTGTTTATGTTTTTTTCCATTTTGTTATGTTACATAGTGTGCATGGCTGCATATATAAAAATCCATATCATATCTTGCATTCCTTACCTGGTAAATAAAGCCTAAGAAAAAAATTTCAACATTTTAGTTTTTTATACTTAAGAACATATATCAGCAGTTCCAGGATTTTGAGAAAATGAAATAAGAATGTCCATTCCTAATGTGGGACATTGTATAATTTCTGAATTTATTGGTTGTAATATATTTATTACATTTATTTTTATTTGCTTTTTTACAGAAATTGTTTTGTGGTGCAAAGATGGCAGAAATCAGTAATGTTTCATTTCCTGTTCATGATTACACCTGTTCTATCTGCATGGAGATATTTCTTGAACCAGTGACTTTACCATGTGAACACACATTTTGTAAATCTTGTTTTAAGCTTAGTATGGACAAGACCAGCATCCGCTGTCCACTGTGTAGGCATAAGGTTGGAACTTGGGCTCGATACCATGGCAGACAGAATACTCTAATTAATTCAGAACTGTGGGAGAGGATACAGCGAGAGTACCCAAAGGAGTGCTGGTACAGAGGTAATAGTCAACATGTGAAAACTGGAGTTTGTGAATATAGTAATACTTAGACTTAAACTGCATACTTTAGGCTGAAACAAGACTTCATAATGGTTACTTATTTATTTACAGTTTGCAGTTCTCCAGTTGTAAAAAGGAAGGAGAAATTAAACATAGTGAGATAGTCCCAATTTTTGTTGCTTATCTAAGTTTGTTGTCCCTCTTACATTTCACAAAGAGTAGTGTACTGCTTACTTTCATATAAAAGGCTGTGTGACAGGAAAAATAAACATTTATTCATATATTTGTTGTCTTATCTTATGACTGGGATTTTTTCCAGCAAATGCACTGGGAGCTGTTCTGTGTGTGTGTACAAGTAAGGTTATGTGTCTGCATATGTAGAAGGTAGATGTTCAGAAGCGTGTTTGTGAAATGTATTCTAAAACAATACTAAACTGCCAGTAGAGCCATCCAGGGCAGGGTGGAGGAAGTTGCATGTGGTTTGCTGCCTCTTCTTTCAAGGTAGGTACTGGGTTTTCCTGCTCCCCCACTAACATCTGACTTTTCGGTGATTCAGGCACACAAGAGAAGTAAATTTGTAACATGTGCATTCAAAGTCAATCAAAGCAGTGACATGCGCTGTCAACAGGTAGCTTACATCCTTCTAAGTTGGGAACTCCTGATTGAGAGCTCAGTGTCTGTTATTCTAAAAGTGCATTAGTTCTGGTTTAAGCACTTGGGCTTCAGGCCAGTTATTTTACGTTAAGAAGGATTGCGGTCTGCACTCTTGTGGGAGGAGAGGCTGGACTCTGCCCTTCTGAGCAGGGAATTTCTGGTTAGAGGCTTATAGTGCCTGCATATTCTAACTGTTTCTTACTGAAATTGGTACACCTTGTTGTCTGTAGCATAGACTAGATCCAGGCCTGCTGAATCTAGCTTTATTTGTATGCTTGTTGTTTGTTTATTTCCCTGAAACGCTAATTCCACCTAAAATGTGGCCTTTTAGCACTTCTGTGGATCCCTAGTGATATCTGCATTGCATACTGTACTTATTTCCTTGTTTCACTTGAAAGAAAGTTACTGTTTGTTGTTTTTGCATTTAAGTTACCTGTAACACATTGCATTTAAGTTACCTGGCACTTGCTCACTAAAGCAATTATATAAGACAGCTCTAAAAAATTAAAAGCACTACACCCTCACAAACTCCCCTTGAGTACCTTGTTCCCCATTGGCCCTTTTTTTCAATTATAAAGGAATTCCCAATACTATTCTAGTATGTCCAAAGGTCAGTTGTCAATCTCCTCTCCGGTCCAGCTGGTGAATCTTGGAATCTTGAGGCAATGTTACAACTGCCTCATGTACACAGACAACCCTCTCCTCCTCCCAACAAATTCCAACACATGTGAGAGATGCAACCATATAGCCAAACTGGAGGCTAAGCTCTCTCAACTCAGTACTGGAGTAACCAGTCAGGAGGAGAAGGAAACCACACTCACTACAATTCCAGTCTCACATAGACCTACCACGACAACAAACCAAACACATAAACACACAAAAACATACTCGGAGGCTCTAAATAAAAATCTGCCTAAGCAGCAGAGACCTCCAAAGCAGACACCCAAGCAACCGCTACCCCAAAACAAAACACGTGCAACACATAGCTCACAAAGCCAGTGTGCTGAACAGTCACAGCCCTTAAGGCTAAACACACCTGATACACTTGTAATAGGTGACTCTATCGTCAGGCACACTGACGTCCCACTCACCAGGCTGAACAAGGAGAAGGTCACGGTGAGCTGCCTGAGACCTGAGACGTACCTCCCTGGACTACATGAAAAGAGACATAGAGGAGCTCTCTGAGCATGCTCTCTGAGCATGTAGCCCAGGCCGGTATGACCCTGACCTTGAGTAGCATCTTACCCTCACCAAGAATGATGCCACAATATGAAGACAAGATGATCAATTTCAACAATTGTTTTAAGTGTTGGTGTCATTCAAAGGGGATCCAATGCCTGTCAGCCTGGGATGACATGCTCGACAAGCCACGATGCTTCGCTAGGGACAGCTTGCACCTGTCACCCCTGGGCTTTCGGATATTGGCAAAGGCTCTTGCTACCCCCATAGTGCCTTTTTTAGGCAAGGCTCAAAAGACAAACCCACTTCCATAGGTATCACAAGGGATAAGAATCTAAGATTAATGCTACTCAACGCCAGAAGTCTAAACCTCAAGATGCACGCACTTGAAACTCTCCTTAGCATGGAGAACATCGATATCTGTGCAGTAACAAAAACCTGGTTCAAGGCTCCAGAGAGCACCCCAGTACTACCAGGTTATACCTCATACCATGCTTTTTGGCCCCAAAACTTGGACCGAACCACAAAAGGAGGGGGAGTATCAATATTCGTCAAAGATACCCACACCTCCAGGTTGGTGGCACAGCACGAAGCATCAGAGACTATCCATGTGCAACTAACTGTGGGTAAAACTGCCTTCCAGTTTATAGCCTACTACAGACCACCCTCCCAAACACAGGAATCCCACTTGGCCTTCCTGAGAATACTGGAAAATATGAAGGTCTCTCCAAACACCATTATATTGGGTGACTTCAACTACCCAAAAATAGACTGGGAGCATTACTCTAGCTCCAACACCCTAGCCCAAAGGTTCCTAGAATTTATAAACTCAAATGCTATGGAACAACTTGTTACCACTCCCACAAGAGGGGAAAACATACTAGACCTGATCATCACCAACATGGGGACACTATGCTCCAGACCAGAAGTGTATCCCTCACTGGTAAGATCAGACCATAAACTAATCTCACTGGATATTCACATCCCGACCCCACCCCCTGCCCAGAAAACCACAGTGAAAAACTTCTCTAAAGCAAATTTCACACGCCTCAAAACCAAGGCGAAATCCTTCAAAGCCCCCGTGCCTGTGGAAAATACGGCCCAGACCGCAGAATCCTTTATAAACGCATTCTATGAACACCTTCAGGAATGCATGGATCATGCAATCCCAAATAAAACCAAGACCCAATCCTCCAAAGGCAGACGTCCTGTGTGGTGGACCCCAGCCATAAACAAACTATACAATAGAAGGAGGAAGCTACTACATGATAGAGCAAAATCCCAAAAAGGGAAGGCATCTCTGATCAGTATTAGCAAAAAACTACGGGCACTCATAAAATCGTCTAAGGCCAGCTTCGAGAGAAAAATTGCACAGGACACTAAGGATAATCACAAGGCTTTCTTTAGTTATGTTAGGAACCTGGGTGGGAATTCCCAGATATGCTCAGAATTAGTCCAAAATGACAAAAAATACACCGAGCCCACAGACATTGCCAACATCCTAGCTGACAGGTTCAGTGCAAACTTCTCCCCCCTCTCCCCACCAAAAGGGAAAATATCTATCCCAACAGAGTGCTGCCCCCCCTGACATCTCAGATGCTCAGGTAAGAGCCGCCCTCTCCAAAGCAAAAAACACAGCATCAATGGGACCAGATGGTGTCCCGGGCTGCGTCCTACATGAACTCCAAGAAGAGCTAAACCCAGACATAAAACTATTGTTCAATCTTAGCCTTACTACAGGATATGTACCCAAAGAGTGGCGTACAGCAACAGTGGTCCCTCTCCACAAAGGTGGTGCCTCAACGGATCCTGGAAACTATCGCCCCATAAGCCTGACTAGCTTGGTCTGCAAAGCTATGGAAAGGATCATCATGGACCTCATAAATAAAGATATTGGGGACCTACAGACACTGGATCCTACCCAGTTTGGCTTTGTTAAGGGCAGATCCTGCCTCTTAAACCTGGTCTATTTCTTTGAAACAGTCACCAAGGCCATTGACGAGGGGAAGGTGGTCCACACAGCCTACCTGGGCCTCGCAAAAGCCTTCGATACAATACCCCACTCGGGCATTATACATAAGCTCACCAGCTTAAATATAAACCCCTATGTCACTAGATGGGTTGCAAACTGGCTCAAGGACAGAACCCACATGGTTAGAATTGCTGGAGCCATGTCAGACTCCAAACCAGTTACAAGTGGCATCCCACAAGGCTCAGTCCTGGGACCTCTCTTGTTCGGTATATATTTCTCGGTACAGGCCAACACGGAAGGACTGTGGCTGACCAAGTTCGCAGATGACTGCAAACTGGGCGCCATAATCAACTCTCCAGCCGACACAAGCATCCTCCAAAAGGGCCTCATAGAAACAGACAACTGGTGCCAGAGCCATGGCCTCAAGCTAAACGCCAAAAGTGTATAGTCATCCCCTTTGGCAAAAACAAAGTGCCCACAAATTACCACATAGGTGGTAATCCATTAAGTACAGAAGAAGTCATTAGGGACCTGGGGACCCAAGTTGATAGCAATCTCTCATTTGACAACCACGTGGCCAAAGTGGTTAGAAAAACATTTTATATAGCCCACCTAATCATGAAGGGATTCACATCTAGATCAGGAGGTCATCGCCTCTTTACTCATCCCTCATCAGGCCCATAATTGAGTACAATGCCCCTTTTGGGATGTACCTTACCAGACACCTGCAGCAACTGGAAAGACCCCAAAAGTACCTCACCAAGAGGATCAAAGGGCTCAAACAGATGCCATATGCTGCCCGGTTAAAGAAACTCCAGCTCTACTCAGTGGCATACCGCCTGCTCAGAGGCGATCTGTGCCTGACGTATAAAGCCATGTCCAACCCGGAATTAATGGACATGCTGCACCTCAAAAATCCAAATCCCATCGAGCTACGCCGAGAGACTTGAACCTCAGCACTGAAATAAATAGGACATGCTGGAGGGACAGATTCATAACCCAGAGGCTCCCTTCACTCTGGAATAAAATCCCAGTCCAAGTTAGGCAGAGTCCCACATTGACTCTCTTCAAGAGGAATCTTGATGAGTGGATGGGAGATCATAGGTTTACCCCGGCTATCACTTCTGTGTCACTGTTAGACAGAGGCACAGTATACTAACCTCAAAAAAAGGCATAGCAAAATTAATTTAAAATCGGTGGCGAAAGCCAAACACACTCTGGCTAGGCTTATAAATGCCCTAGGGCAGATAGCCTAGTATGAACCTATGAACCTATGAACCATGGTGCCATTGAAAGAGCAAATGAGGAGGAGAATTTCATCCTCAGCAGAATGGTTCCAGCCCTGGGGACATCTTTGATGCAAGTAGTCGTTGGGCTACAAAGGTAAAGGACCCTCCACAGGCAGCTGACAGTAGATGAGGAAACCAGAAAATCTGGAATGGGAGGCTCCCTAGACAGACAGAATGTCCAATAAATTAACAAAACTAGGTAAGCCTTCAATTTGTCCCAGATGTTTTTATTGCTTCTCTTGGACTAAGGAGCTTTTTCACTATTGAAAGCTATAACATTACCGCAAATAATTCAGTCTTCATCTTCATGAAACAATGTCAGCTTCCATTTATTCAAACAATTACTACATTTTTTCCTCTAAAAAATATTACAGATTTCCTAGATGAGGCCTATGTCAGCAAGTCACCTCCTGCTTATTCAAAATATGCACTACCTGTATATAGCCACTGATGCAGGGATAAGCTATCCACGCTCATTGAAGTCTGACACTGATCTTAACAATACATACCTATCTTTTGTTGGCAAAGGCTATTGATGCAGGATATTTTTAGCAAGTTATCTTCTAAATGCCAGTGATGGTCACAGACTAACCTGATTTTTCAAGCAGACAGACATACCAGCTGTCTGACAGGAGAAAAAGACACTTAGATTTAATATGAGACTTTATGTCTTCTGTAATCAAGACACAAAACTTTACAAGTAAAATGTCTAATACACAATATTCTAATGTTAACTAACTGCAAAACAAACATGCAGAAAGCACTAAAAGCAATTGTTTTTGCAGGAGTGATTTGCCCCTTGCACCACCCAGCTTAGGAATCTCCTCCCATACCGCTGATATATACACACTACCTCTGAGATTGCACAATACCAGAAAAAACAGAAACCATAAAAAAAAAAAAAGAAAGAAAGAAAAGAAACTTCACATTTCCTGTGATAAAGCAAGGTTCATGTAGTAGTACACTGGCATCATGTGAAACAGATATCACAGATGTGATGTTCTGTGACCTGACCAAGAATTACATAGTCAATAGTGGAGGTGGTCTCCTTTATTCAAACTTCCGAGATCCTATCTGAAAGCCAGCTGGCTAGCCAGCACATGACATAGGGGTTTATGCTGACATGTATGAGTTTGTTTACAATGCCCGAGTGAGGAATTGTATTAAATACCTTAGCCAAGTCATGGTAAAAAGTATACACCATTTTGCCCTTATCCATTGCCTTGGTGACTTTCTCAAATAAGTTCACCAGGTTGATGAAACCAAACTGGGTTGGATCCAGTTCTTGAATGTTTTCCATCTCCTTATTAGTCATTTTAATGATAATTATTTCTATGGGTTTGCATATGAGACTAGTTAGACCTATGGGTCTGTAGTTCCTGTGGTCTGTTGATGGCCTACACTTTTGCAGAGGGATGAACATTGCAGTTCTCCATTCAAGTGACATAAGGTCTATCTGGAGGCTGTGATTAAACAATGACTCCTGTGGTCCCAATATATCATGTTTCAGACTATGTTGTTTCAGACAATGCATCAGGGACCTGCCCCCGAGTTAAAATTGTAGGGGTTATGTATGGTGATATTTCCGGGGGGGGGGTTGCAGGTTAAAGAAGAGGGTAAAACTGCATCTGAATTGTCAGCCATCAGATTTGCCATAACTCGTGTCTCCATGTAGGTGGCTCCATTTACAGTCAGTTCTGCACACTGCTGTGCGCTGCCTTTGAGGTTTTAGACAGCTTATGGTTGTTTGCCTTGAAGGCTATCTTTACCTCATATCTGGCTTTACTAGACTTAACTTGCCTTCTTAATTGTTTGCTTAAACTGAGGAGAGTTTTTTTGTTATGCTGGGTGTATTAGTTCCTAATCTTAGCTATGACTCTTTGGTGTTTTTTATTTTTTTATTGAGTTAGTTCTGGGCTTATTTCTGGTGGGCACAGCTGTCATTATGCATTTATTGACATGATTGTGCAAGTTTCCTGTAAACAATTCTGCACAGGCAGTTGTGTTCTCAAGGTTTGAGTGGGCTTGAAGTTTCAATAGGTTATAACTTAATAATTTGCATTAGAATAGTGCCTAAATGTTACAGGGTTAGACAGGAGTCACAGAGTTAATTTTTATTATGAAGGAGACAGCTTTATGATCTTACCATAGAGGACACTACACTGGGGTTCTAAGCCTTCCCTATGTTTAAGAGCTCCAAGTTGAGTATGTTTGCACCCCTAGTGAGTGTATAGACTATCTGGTCCAAGGCATTTGTGTTTATAAAGTCCAAGAATCTCTGAGGCTGTAAGGTTAGGTTCATGTAAGTATCCTACTTTATAGTGGGACATTTGAAGTCACCCATGAATATGGCATTGGGGTGACTAGTGAGATCCTCCAGTAAGTCCAAGCACAAACTACAGGATGTGAAGTTGTTCTATCTTGCCTTCATTCTTACTGATCCTCAGCTCAGAGTTGGCCAAATGCAAAAGCTCGATGTCTTCAACCAGCTCATGGCCTACTCCCTAGATCTCGTTTGCTGCTGCAACAGATTGGGCAATTCACCAGCTCTGGCCAGAGAAAGTTTATTGTTTCTCTTTAAATTACTTAAATTTCTATATTGTTAGATAAAACTTGGTTAGTTAGGATAGTTGGTAATTCTTATTGCCTTTTGCACTTCCCGTTTCTGCTAGTGTGCTCCTTTTTCTGCTAGTCTTTGTGGCCTGTTTGAAGGCCTTTTGTTAAACTCCCCATTTTCCTTTAATAGAGTGTTAGTAGTTAGATAGTTCAAATAGTAGTTAAAACTTGTTATTGTGCAGGGTGTTTATTATATAGGTAAAACACTTCGTATTTTTCTCTAGTGTGCCCCCTGTCATTTAGGTATATATAAAAAAAAATAGTTATAACTTATTGTTACTGTGTAGAGTGTTGGTTGTATAGGTAACTGTGTGTGAATATATATATATATATATATATATATATATATATATATATATATATATTTAAATCTCTTCATAGTATTGTGTGTATTAATATTTTTTCTTATAGCCTGTTTAAGTTAGAAGGCTAAATTTTTTGTTATAAGCTTGTTTAAATTAGAGAGCTCTTTACTGTGTGTTTGTGTGATTGAGTTAAGATGTCTCAAGATAAAGACAAGGAGGCAAAACAGTCTAAACCTTCAGGGTTTAAGAAATGCCCTAAATGTGGGCATAAAATGTCCATTACTGATGGGCACAAGGAGTGTGCGTATTGTTTAGGGGCATTACATTTACAGGAAACATGTTCCATATGTCAATCCTTTAGTTCCTGAGTATTACAAGAAAGGAAGAACAAGTTGATTGTCAGGGGCTTGATTAAATCTTCCTTTCAGGAATTGTTGGAGCAAGGTCATACAGCTTATGCCAAGCCACCTAAACCTTCTAAAACTTCTTCCACTACTGGATCTTCGGAGCTGGGAAAATCTCCGTCATCCAATAAGTCAAAATGTGACAGAACTTCAACCTCGGCGCCACTGACTTTGGAGCCAACAGTTATCACTAGTAGGAGCCAGTCCCCGGTACTGGAGCCAGTATCTCCTGTTCTGAAATCTCCGATATTGCAATCTGTAGCTTCTTTAGCTCTGTCTTCTCAGTCCTCAAGAAGCCTATCAGGCATGGATGTGGATCGTGTGGTGCAAAAGCTTTTGCAGACACCGGCATTGGGCAAGCTTTTGTTGGGCTGACCCTTTGGGCTTCAGAACTGTCTAACCCCCCCCCCCATATCTGTTCCTCCTCCGATCCGAATTGAGTTTTCGGAGCTGGAATACTCGGAACTGATGATAGTGGAGCTGTCGGTACCGAGACCTGCTCCAGGACTTTTGGATCCGACTTCTCAGACTGCTTTGGTGCCGACTGAAGAGTCTAGGGGCCGACACTCTCCGGTCGGATCCGGGGAGGATAGTTGAATTGATGTTTCGGGTCCGACTTTGCCTCTCAGGGCTTTGGCATGGGCGATTTTGGCACCTGCCTCTGGCTCGGAGCCTACCGTCTTGGTGCAGAGGGAATTGACTGTATCTTCAGATCTAGGAGTTCCTTTGCATCAGAGCCGGGGGCCTTCGATGCCCTGAAGAAAGCATTGTCCCCACGGACAACTACTTCATCAGGACAAGCAGCTTCTCCCCCTAAAGCATCAGTGTCTGCTTTGTCATCACAGATGCCACAAAAGCGTAGAGACCCAGAGCCTCAGGAAGCCCCATTGGGTGATCCCTGCTCTTCCGAGACCTCATCAGAAGCTCCCACTGAGGAGGTCCCTTGGAAGAGGCTATGCAGGTGGAAGCATCTGGACTGCCCTCAGGAATCCGTCACTTCAGATACTGACTTGGATGATTCAAAAGGCTCCCCATGGTCACCCTCAGAAGATATCTTCTTCACAAATATCTTAGAGATTCTCAAACAGAGGGGTGAGTGGCAGCCCATCAATCCTACTGATGACGAGTCAGTCTACCTGAAGGCTTTCAGGTCTCAGCCGTCCACCTCTTGGGTGTCTCTGTCTTTCGACGAACTCATGGACTTAGTTTGTCAAAGGTGTGGGAGTCTCCAGATACAGTGGAACCTGTCCCTAGGAGGCCTAATAAGTTTATTACCTCACCACAGGACAAGGCTTTTCTCACCAAGAGAGTCTCTGTTGATGCCTTGGTGGTGGCGATGGCCACCAAGAAGAAGTTATACAAAACTTTTACATCGGTGTAGCCACCAAATAAAGATTTGAGAGTCATGGACAGATATGGAAAGCGCATGTTTACTTCAGTGACTTTTGCTCTTAGGTCGCAGAATTATCTTACGCATTTCACTAGATTGCAAAGAGATCTCCTAAAAGAGCTAGGAGATACTCTACAGGGTTCAGTAGCTGCAGGGGTCTCAGATAAAATATCCTTACAGCTCTCCACCCTCAATTCCTTAACAAACTCATCCATGCATCTGTTTTTGTACACAGCTGATGGAGCGAGCAGAGCAGCAGGTACAAGAGTTGCTCTTAGGATACATTCCTGGATGCACTTATGTTCTTTTGCAGAGCCCTTTAAGTCATCCTTTATCAACACCCCTTTGGATGGCTCATCCCCTTTTGGACCCAAAGTGAAAGAAATGCTTACCAGGTGTAAACAAGATGGAAAGACTGTCTGGTGCTAGAGTCCATTTTTCCACGCCTACCAGACCTTACCACAAAGGTCAGAAAGGAGGAAAGATGTGGTTTCATAAAACTAAAGGAGCCTTTCAGGACACATGTGGTGAATCCCCCTCCAGAGGCAGAGGAGGGGGCAATAATGAAAGACACTGTCCACATGGCAGAGAAGGTCCGCATTACCAGGGTGACAGAGATCAGTTCTTTGGGAAGTCCTATTAGCACTCCTGAGAGTAGACCCACCTTCCAACTCTGGAGGCAGTCGGGGGACACTTATCTTTGTACCCAGACACCTGGCTAAAAATAACAAAAGACAGCTGGGTACAAAGCATCATATCCAGAGGTTACTCTGTTCCCTTTTCCACCCTACTTTCCTCAATAAGAAAAATCCCAGACGTTCCACCCAGTCACAGGGAACAAGCAACCATAGAAATTCAAAGATTTCTAAAAAAAAGAGTCATCCAGCCGGTCCCCACAGACCAGATAGGATCTGGAACTTACTCAAAGTTCTTTTTAGTTCCAAAGAAAACAGGGGACCGGAGATCCATTTTTGAATCTCAGCAGATTACAAATCTGTGAAGAAGACAAAGTTCCAGATGGTTACACTGCACTCTAGACTTCCTTTTCTAAGAAAAGACAATTGGATGTGCTCGATAGATCTCCAGAATGCATACTACCACATAAAAATGGACAGTTCATCCAGAGATCACCTGCGCTTTTGGCTGGGGGCCAGTCACTACCAGTTTTGAGCACTGGCCTTTGGTCTCAAAACAGTCCCCAGAGTGTTCACCAAATGCATGACAGTAGTCACGGCTCACTTGAGACATTTAGGATTGCAGGTGTTTCCATACATAGATGACTGGCTCCTAACCACCACCATCAGGCATCATTCAAGCAAGGGACACTATTATGAATCTATGCTGTCAGTTAGGGATTACCATAAATTTAGAAAAATCTGTCTTATTGCCATTGCAACATACTGTTTTTATAGGAACAGATCTGGACACCACCACAATGGCCTTAAAACTTCCATCAGCAAGGGTTTGTGCTGTTCACCAACAGGTTCTAGCCTTCATCTCAAAAGAAAAAGCCCCAGCTTCCATGGTTCTCAAATTGCTGGGTACAATGGCGGCAGCAATCATTGCAATTCCACTGGGTCGGATGCATATACAGATACTACAATGGCTCCTTTTCACGCAGTAGTCCTTTCAGGAACTCCCAATGTTGCATCAGATTATAATCACAAATTCATGCAAAAAGGACCTTCAGTGGTGACTGACATCACATTGTGTACCAATAGGAGGTCCCTTTGTTCTACCTAACCCAATTGCCAAAGTGACCATGGATGCTTCCCTGATAGGGTAGGGGGGGCATTATCAGGGAAGAACAGCCCAAGGCACATGGAAAGAACACAAGGCTCACCCACATATCAGTGTCCTAGAGATGAGAGTGGTACTTCTAGTGTTGAAGTCCTTTCAAGACTCTCTTCCTCTGGGGACCATTGCAATCCAGACAGACATGTCATAGTCTGGTACATAAACAAACAAGGAGGAACCAAATCTTACGTCCTATGTCAAGAAGCCTTAAGAATATGGCAATTGGTGAACTCCTCCCAGTGATTTCTGACAGCAATGTACATCCTGGGGAAGTCCAATGTGATAGCAGACAAGCTGAGCAGGGCAATTCTATTGCCTCATGAGTGGCCCCTAAGGAAAGAAGTGGTGGAAGACGGGTCTACATTATATCCTCGAATGCTTAAAAAAAGCGAACGCTGATTGATCAAACTTATTTTCACGAAACTGCAAAATATCGAAGCAGCAGAAACTCGAATTTTTTCCTAGGGAAAGAATTTGGTTGTCCGTTTCTGTTGCTTCGGTATTTTCAGTGTTATGGTGGAAAGTTACCGGTCGGATTCAGGTAAGTGTGCGACTGTGTGTATGTGAGTGTTAGGGTGATTTAGGTGAGTTAGGGTTAGGGCTCGGGTTAGGTGTGTGTGCGATTGAGTGGACATGAGGGTTAGGGTGGATTTAAGTAAGTTAGGGTTAGGGAGCGGGTGAGGTGAGTGTGCGATAGTGATGGACCTTAGGGTTAGGGTTTGGGTTAAGGTAAGTGGATAGTTAGTGGTGTGTGCATAGTTTAGTGTAGGGTTAGGTATCAGATTTTAGGTGTATGTGTGTGGATTTCTGTTTGTTTGGTGTGCTTGTGTTGTGTGTATGTGTTTTGGATCAGCAATTTTTTTCCCAGGGAAAAAAATCGCTGATCTGACAGTTCGAAATTGTAAGCTTTCGCTTAAATTAGGTCAATCAATCAACGTTCGCTTTTTTAAGCGTTCGATGATATAATATAGACCCGTGGAAGACATATTCCATATATGAAGTCAGCCTTGCTGCGATCTCTTTGCCACACCCAGAAACACGAAATGCAGCAACTACTTTGCCCTAATCCCCCCACCGGGGGAAGCCCCAAGGGATGCACTTGTACACGATTGGCCCCCGGGTCTCCTTTATGCTTTTCCACCATTACCTCTGACACCCAAAGTTTTACAGAAAGCCAGTGCTCTGAGAAGGACCATAATTCTGATAGCTCCCTCTCTATTGGCCTCGCCAGATTTGGTTCCCCTTTCTTCCGCCTCATCTATTGGAAGAACCTTGTATCCTGGACCCAGTTCCAGACCTCCTGATTTACTCATCTGGGGCTCTTCATCTATCTCTTCGGTCCCTCAAATTGACAGCTTGGCTGCTCTATGTCCAAACATAGCCAAGCTTCAGAATCTTTCAGCTGCAGCACAGCATATATTGACATCCTGTCACAAATCATCCACCAGAAGCTATATCTCAGCAAATGGAAAAGATTTTCAGTATGGGCATTACAAAATTGTATCGATCCTTATTTAGCTCCAATAGCTTCTATTTTGGAATTTTTGACAAAACTATTAAATGAGGGAGCAGCTCCCGCAACTATTCAAGTTCAATTGGCTGCAATGTCCAACTTCCTTCTTGGTGAGAAATATCATGTCTCATAGACTCTCGAAGGCATTTCTCAAAGGCACTATACATTTAAGATGACCCATCAAATCTCATTTTTCTCTGTGGAATCTAAATTGTGTTCTATCATGAATAATTCTACCACCCTTTGAACCAGCTTCTTCATGTGGCCTAAAGTATATTACATGGAAAACCATCTTTCTAGTAGCTATTACTTTTGCTCGGAGAGTTTCAGAGTTACAGGCCTTGTCTATAAAACCCACTTATATGATATTTTATAATGATAGAGTGTATCTTTAGACAAATCCCTCATTTTTACTGAAGTTATGATCTGAAACAAATCTCAATTAGTCTATAGAGTTGCCTGTATTCTTTCCCAAGTATGGCAATAAGGCAGAGTATATGCTGCACAAGCCTGATGTTCACAGACAGGTATGCTTCTATTTGGACAGGACCAAGGATTTCAGGAAAACGGATCAACTCTTTGTTTCCTTCTCAGACTATAAGAAGGGTGCTCCTGTTGTTAAAACCATTTTATCAAAATGGTTATCAGACTGTATTTCCTTTACTTACAGTTCAGTGAATTCAACATTAGAAGACAAGATAAAGGCCCACTCAACTAGAGCTGTATCCACTTCCTCAGCCTTTTCTGCCAAATTATCAATAGATACAATTTGTGCAGCAGCTGCTTGGTCAAGGCCTCATACCTTTATCACTCACTACAAAGTGGATAGGGCCTCCAGGGACAGAGCTTCCTTTGGTTCCACTGTCCTGAAGAATATACTCCCGTGAGCCATCAAAGAAGAAGGTGCTTGGGACACTATCCCATCAGTAAGAATGAAGGCAAGATAGAACAACTTCACATAAAGAAGTTATGTACTCACCATAACATTCCATGTGAGTTGTTCATCTTGCCTTCATTCTTATGTCCCACCCTCTAACCCCCTGCCGGGCTTCTTGAGGATCAGGAGCCTGAGGTGAGGTATGGCTGTAATTGACCTTTATCTAGTGTATTCTATACTTGCTATATTGGGAGATGGCTTACACAATTGTTGGCAGCAAACAAGTTCTGAGGGAAGCAGCAGTGCATCATGGGATAGGGAGTAGGCCACGAGCTGGTTGAAGACCTTGAGCTTTTGCATTTGGCTGAGTCAGAGCCGAGGATCGGCTCCGAACCCATCAGTAAGAATGAAGGCAAGATGAACAACTCACATGGAATGTTATGGTGAGTACATAACTTCTTTTTTCTTGGGTCTTGCAAGTAGATGATATGGGACTTTGCCTACAGAAATCTTGATATGGAAAAGCTCAAGCGTGTCATCCTGTTTAACTAGTCTTGAGGTGAATTTGTTGTTGATATAGATTGAGACACCTCCACCTTTGGTTCCTGCCTGTGCAGTAACTGACTTGAATGTATGGAAGGCATTATAACCCCGCACTGCCGGGGTACTCTCAATGGCTTTAAAACATGTCTCAGTAATTGCACAGATATCCACATTTTTCAGGGTGAGAAGAGCCTGAGGGAGTGGAGTTTCTTGTGTAGGATCCTGGCATTGAACAGTAATACCTTTAGATTCCCTGAAGTTGGTTTTGCTATGCTAGAAGATTTTTCAGTTTGGCAGTGCACTATAGAGGAGGACAATGTTTTAACCCATATTTGAAAGCCTGGAGGAGACAGGTGCAGTCTTATCCTTTGCAAAGCAACATGGTCTGTTGACTGTAACTCCCCATGCTGAGAAATACTGTACCTCCCAGAACAGCACCAGAAACTATGCCAATTATTGAAGTCAGTCATCTTATGCTCATATTGTGGCATAATCCTTATTGAAGGTAGAATGCTGCTCAGTGCTAGGCACATACTAAACTGGGACACACAGTCCAAGAGCACCATAATGTTTTCTTCATATAGTACAAGTATGTATACTTTAGGTCATTTACACCCAAATGGACTGTGACACATACTGATACTTGTGGTCTAATGACTGGAGTGCTTGAGTTTTGTGGTAGACCCTGGCCACTACTAGATAACTGACTATGACTTTCTCCTTATACAACTTGGTCAGTGGGACATTTGTATGCCTTACAGTGGTGTCTACTATGACTAAATATTGGGAAGTATGTTGGCTTGCCTTATGGGCTTTGTAATTGAGCTAGGTGTGTTGTTTTGGATGTTCTGTTGGTCGAGCTCTTTTGGGGTTGCTGATGATTAGTTTTGTAGCATGAACGTCTTGGAGGTCTTTGGTGATTAGGAAGGATGCTTTTAAGTGTCTCAGCATATGTTGGTCTATGTATTGGGTCAATACTATGTGAGGTGGGGTGCTACTTATGCTACTAACAGCCTGATTGTTATCTTAAGTGCTTTTGTGTGAGAGTCTTGCCTCCAGTGAAATTGTGTAATTACATATCTCATATAGTGCATACAGTTCTCTAAGGATTTGATGGTAATTAGTGAACATAAGACAATTTCTGCATCATCTCAGGATGCAGATGCCCATATCTGCCAACCTGGTGGCAGAGAAATTGGGAACATGCCCATCCATGGTGTCAGGTCTTTTTTATGTGAATTACAAAGGGGGTTTATAGTAGGGGATTACAGTAGGCTTACTTGCAAGCTGTGATAGTTGTCTGTTCTCCTGGCCCTTTATTTGTTAACTTCCACTCACCTCTTATCTCATTTGTTTTTCCATTTTTAGAATTTTTTTTATTGAAATTGGCTTTGTGGCTCTGTCTCTCTGTCCCTCTGTGGTTCTGTCTTGCTAATCGAATTTCAATAAAAAGCATTGTAATAATGACAGAGAAACAATATTTTGGTCTTTAGTAAAATATTGTCCCTCTGTCATTAGCAAACCAACACACACACACACACACACACACACACACACACACACACACACACACACACACACACACACACACACACACACACAAATCTTATTCCATTCATTTCCAGCTTGATTAACACATGCATAAGGCATGGGGATCAATGTTACCGGAGCATAAATAGTGTGCTTTCTGTCTTAACGTCTCCTACTGGAATGCCTGTTTGTTCCTGTGACAGAACCACAGCGGGACAGAGAAGATTTCCTCCACACACACACACAATTTCTAAGCACCAGTCACATAACCTGTTATTTATCTGACAAACCTACTAATTAGCAACAATATGTGTAATTGCTTATGTATATTATTTAATTTATGTACATTACTGAATGTCTGTTTAAAAATGTTTGCAATATGTTGGAGCTTTTCTCCTCAGGCCTCCACTGAAAAGGGTTTTCCTACTAAACCCAGGTGGACAAACCTGGTAAACAAAAGCAAAATAAAATAAAAATAAAATGTGCTTTGAATGGGAGAATTGTCATTCTAATCATATTAATTCTACCTAGTTGTGTGTATGTTGTAGTTCCTCTCATCTCCAGTATCCCCTACATTTTCTCTCTCCGTTCTCCAAATTCTTTTGTATTGTATAACTTAATGTGTGTCCTACATATACTTCTTGATATTTGGGGTATTCCATCTTCTCCATTTCCTTTCCTTTTCCCTGCCCTATGCTGACCACCGCCATCTTTTTTTTTTGTTGCATCTAAGCCCTGAGGCCCTTTTCACCCTTGCAATATTTAGTATTATTCTCTCTATGGCCATCTCAACATTCTCAGACATAAGTATGCAGTCATCTGTGTACATTAGAAACCATGACTCTGCTCCAGTTATTCCCTCCAGTTTTGTTCAAATGCCATTTCATCTTGGACTACTGTGATGTGCTCTGGGAACAGAGTTTATCCCTGTCTTGTCTCCTCCCTGTACCAGTTCTTGTAGGCCTAATGTGATGTGCTCTGGGAGCAGAGTTTATACCTGTCTGGTCCCCCCGCCCCATCTTTAGTGCCTTGGAAACTCCTCCGTTTACCATTACCTCTATTTCTGGCTCATTTTAAATTACCTTTATTAGTTCTGTAAGTTTTCACCATTGTCTTCTTTCCAGTATCTCCCAGAAGAATTCAGAACTGTGTTGAAGGCGTTTTTGGATAAAAAAAACACCATCCCAGGCTATATTCTGCCCTTTTGCTCTTTACTATCTATAAACTCCATTAGGGCCCACCAATTTATTTCTGCCCTTCTTCCTTTCACAAAACCATGCTGCCACTCTTGTATTATTCTCAGCAGGATCTCATTCAGTCTCCTTGCTATCACTTTGATGCTTACATTTATTAAGAAGATTGGTCTGTAATCCTCTACTTCCATCCTGCCCCCCACCCCGATTACTACTTCCTAAACTTTTTTCTTTTTATTGTATCTGTCATGTCCCCTGTTTAACTTATCCTTTCATAGTCCTACTTCATAACTGTCTATATTGCCCCTGGGCCTCACTTGCAGAACTCTACTTATCTCCATCTTGCCTCCATCCCTTCTTTCATTGCCCTTACTCCCTCTTTGATATCCTCCATCACAATTTTTGCAATCATTCTACTTGATACCTCTCTTCTTTGTCTGTGACTTCCCAATAGACATCCTTTTCCTTCGTTTCCTGTCCTGGTATATTTGTTGGTAGAAATTCCTAAAGACTTTTCTAACCCTCTGATCCTCCTCTATGATCTCCCTGTCTTTTCTTCTAATACTTGATACTTCTGTCTCACCTTTTCCATTTTTAAATTTCCTTGCTGGAAAGTATTACCCTGTTCCTCCACAGTTATCCACCAATAGTCCTTCCAGTATCATTAGTCTGCTTCCATTGCATATGTTCACTTTCCTTATAGCTCAATTTTCATTATTGCTTCCTCTGTCTTTAGTGTTTCTGTGTCTGTACCATTATTTTTCATATTTTCCTTTGCAACATACTCAGTTCTTCTTCTAATTAAATATCCTCTTCATCAAGCCTCCTTTTCCAGCTTTGATTCCATCCCAGTAGTGTTTCCCCAGTTCTGTACTGTGTAAAGTGTTTTCCTCCACTGACTCTTCTATACATTTTTGAAACTGTTGATTCCTTTACTGATCTTTTCATTTGCAGCATTCCCATCTCCATCCCAACCCCTCCTACTTTTCCCTAACTGTGCTTATTGTCATTGCTAATGCTGCTTGGTCTGATATGTATCAATCCTGTAATTCTATCTTTTCCACTATTTTTACAGTTTCCTCTTTCCCTAGAATACTGCCCAGTCTACTGACTTGAAGCATGCGGTTTCTGATAAAAGTGCATTTCCTCTTTTCATTGTGCCTTTTCCTCCCTAGATCCTTCCACTCTCCTTCTTCCATATTCCTTTCTAAAAATGTTTTCACCTTTATACTGTATTATCTTTTAATAAAGACCCCTTCTTTCTTAGGCTCTAGTGTGACTTTGATGTTTCCAATAATTATGTTTTCTCCATCCCCTTTTATCTAATTCCATTCTCCAAAGAACTTGCTGTAAAAGTCCACTGTATTCTTGTTTGTGGCATACAGGTTCCTTGTTGATCATCTGCTTTCATTTATTCTTCCTTGACAAATGATCCATTTCATCTCCCCAGTTTTCTGTACCCCTTTAATCACTACATGTAGCCCCTTTCTGAAAAGGGTGGTTACTCCCCTCTTGCTACCCCTGCTTTATTGTCTGTTTCTCCTATGGGGTAATGGGGGGGGGGTCACAATCTTTTCTCCCTCCCTCCCTTACATTTAATTTTGTCTCATGAAGCTGTATCATACCCCCTTGCATTTTGCTCAGTCTGCTGTTCTTTCTGTCTTTTGTTTGGGTGCTTTTGAATGGCTCTCTTCTCCTGGGGTTCTCAGTATAGCTGGACCTTCTGTCATTTGGCTTTTGTCTATGCTTGGCCACCTCCTTTTCATAGAGATGGAATTGCTGCCTTCCATCCTGCGATCTGAGCACTTCTGGACTTGGGTTATTCACCTTGTCCTTTCTTCCTCTTCTGTTATGACCCTGTCCTTCATACTTTCACTTCTCCCTGATTACCTCCTGTTGTTTGATCCTGCTTACCTCTGCCCCTTCCCACAGTTGCTTTTTGTTTTCTTTGCATTTGATTTTACTTTTTTGACATTCCCACACATTCCATTCCATTCTGCTCTAATACATTGCAGTCAGAACTAAGACAGATGTTTTCATAATTATTTCTTTCTCTGCTTCTCACATTTTTCATTCAGGTACACAACAACACTTTTGCCCACTGCTTCTAAAACAAAGCTTACTTTTATATGAAATACAAACATTATAAAATATGAACTATTATAAGAAGGACAATATAATAGCTGCCTGCCTGTTTGTGCACCCTCCTATTACCCAGTGGGTCTCTGTTATTGCCAGAACACATGCATTAAAACAATTCTTACCTTTGAATGGTGTTCCTTGTCTGTAGATCCCATCAGTCCTTTTCAGTCTCATTTACCCCCATTTATCCTGTCACTTATATGACTTTAGTCTTGTAGTTCTTTTGACATGGAATCATAAACCAATCCCTGTGTACAATGGAATTCACTGAGCATATCCACTCAGTTTTTTTTTTGTTTCTCATTTTCCCTCTCATCTCTTCATGCATAACCAGACGGCCATGTTCTTGATCACTTCTGTCCTCTCCTACTGGCTTTTTCTTCTAGTCCAGCTTTCTTCACTGTGTTCCATTTTTCTTTTCTTTCCTCCTCCTTTCACAGGTTTAGCCTGCTCAGGTCTCCTGGGGTCCAGCAGGGAGCATCTGAATCCCTTAAGGCTTCAGTCACAATGTATCCTCTTTGCTGGTACATTCTTCTTCTGCTTCTTGTATATCCGTCTCTGCTTTTGCTGCATTCACTAATTGGACTTTCCTTTTCTATCAGCTTTGACCAGCTTCTTGTTCTTCTTACTGTATCTTTTTTTGTGCACTCCTGTCATACTTCTTCTGTTTTCCGTGATCTTTCCTTCATTTTTGTAATCTGCTATACCCAGAATCTTGTCTGCTCCACTTACCTTGTTGACGTCACTCTGTGTGCCTTTTTTACTTCCTTTTAGTTCTTTTTCACTCAGGTTCATCTCAGTGATTTTCTTCTAATTCTTCACAAGTTTGCCTGCCAATGTATTTGTGGTGGCATGTTTAAATTTATTTCATTGTGTCTGTTGCTCCAGCTTCTATGTTGCAGAATCTCATTTACAAAAGCTTGTGCTTCTCCCTCTGTATGGAACCCTTACATACTGCAGTTAAGATATCAGTCCAGCTAATCCATGTAGGAATTCCCTGGGCTTTCAGTAGCCCTGACAAGTCAGACATCCCTTTTCTTGGTTTATGCAATAAATCAGAATATTCCTCCATGAGTTTTGCAAACATACCATTAAAGATCATTAGTTTAGTGTTCTGCATTGTTGCATAATTTCTGCTTCACTTTTATAGCTATGCAGGTATGCTAATATGCATCTCAACTGTTCTCGTCTTACACTTCCCATTGTACCAACTCTATGACCTCTTTCTTTTATCAGTTCTTGTAATCTGGGTAAGTGTGATCTTATTTCCTGCAATTCTAGCAACATTCATTCCAGTTCTGTATCCAGCCCTTGCTCTTATACTTCTGTTATCCTTGTATCATTTCTTCTAGATCTGTTGTAGGATGTCCAGTTTTCCTATTTGCCACTGTAGCTTTATCTCAGTGTTGATCTGTCTTTTTTCCTAGCCCTGGATTATTTCTCTTTCACTTCATTCACTTCTCTTTGTAGTTCATCTGTTGCTTCTCTCAATAGTAACTGCCATCAACTTTTGGAACAGTTTACAAAGCTTCAAATTTTGTCAGCTGTTGCTCCCTTTCCTCCTTGTCTTACATCCATACCTCTCAACCGTACCAAATTTCTTGGTATTTACCAGTTTTCAGGTCCAAATAATGTGGTGCCACAAATTCCCGAGTGGCCCCTTTAATTCTGTTTTTTTTTTTTTTTTTAGTTTTTTTTAAGTTGCTGCTGACATCATCACGTGCAGGGCATGTGCGATGACATCATCTTTATGAGGGAGACTGCAAGCCTGTCAGAACAGTACTCAGAGTTTGTCTGCTAAAGTTTGCTTACTTTTTTTTTTTTACATACGTTCTTAGTCGGACTCGTACTACTCTACATTTACTGTACATTGATTGAATGAATATTCATTCACAGAAGCCAGCAGCAACATCATAGCACATAGCGAGCAGAGCAGAGGCGCTATAAAGCTGCTTTTTTAATACTTAGTAACTTAACTTAGTAACTGAAGTATTAAACTTGTGCCTGCAATCTGCTTCTGCATGTGGCAGCCAAGCCAAGAAGGAGCAAGTACTGCGACTTAAGTTCAAATTGTGCAGTGCAAAGTCCAGAGTCCCAGACCAGTGTCTGCTGCCTGCAACTCCTGGAATCCCATCCCAGACCCCAGAGACCCAGACCCAGGTCCAGGATCAGGAGGGACAAGAACAGTACAGCACAGCAGTCAGCATGGCAAAATTTATCTCTGATGGCTCAACTTCCTCTGGCACCTCCAGGTAAAAAAAAAAAATGGAATGGACATTGTCTGTAGTATTGCAGGAATAAGCAGAGATACTGGAGACTCACCACTAATGCTGTGGACTCTCATGGTATTGTAGCTCTAGCTGAGATTATACCTTTTGCATACCCCATTTCTCCCCCATTCACTTCCTACCGGTATGCTGCAAGCTTTCCACTGTAGTCAGTTTTAATATTCTGAGAAAATAGCCAGATAGTGGAGCATTTTATTTCTTAAAGATGCCAGATACCTCAATGATTTGTGGATCTAGTGTATATAATGCTGTGAGATATCATACCTAGGTATTTCAGTATATTCTATATGGATATGCATGGATTTCTATTACTCAGACCATCCTGTATTTTCAGACTAGTGATAAAACAATAGCATTCAGCATTATACCATACATATAATATGCATTGTGCTTATTCATCAGTCTGCTTTGCAAATCACACTAGTACAGGAACAGTAAATCAGTTCAGAATGTTAGCCATTTCTGTATTTCCAAATTTAGACCTATATCAAAAACTATAAGGAATATAGTTAAAGTTCTGCAAAATGCAAGCTGTTGTTAAAGTCATAGCTGAGAGCAGAATGCACAGTAAGAAGCCAAACCTGGTGAGGGCTGGAACTGATTATTTATGACATAATGTGTATTATTTTATTCTTTCATTTTTGACTGGAAAGGTAGCAGGGAATTAAATGCATTCAGAGAAAGTGAATTGCTTCAGACATGAATTCATAATATTCTCCCTCTGTGCACAGCTCTTTCAGCATCAGTTGGTATGTGTGCTCTTTGATTCATTTCTACTAATGACCTTTATCTCCAGCTACTTGAATCAAGTGAGCTTCATTGCTCTTTCCCTCCCTTGAAACTGTATCTTGTTTGCAGGATGTAGTTGTTGTCCATGAACATTAACACAGAAGATTTGAAGCCTGTTTCTCTGAAATGCTGTAGCCAGCTGCCATAAGGTATTAATGGCAAAAAAGAAAAAAATGCATCATTTTTGTTACTAGGTTGGGGAAGAGATGATAGGATTGCTCATCATCTCCTGTCTTAGACCTATCTAAATGATGCCATAGAGGTAGCTGTAGAGGATGCCATATATAACTTCTGCAGCTTTCACTTTTACCAGGTAATGATATGTACAAGTACTTGATGTTATTATTTAAAGACCATTAGCTAAACGAAATTCGTTTTTAAATCCCTTATCTCTTATTCTTGTCTACTAGCATTATTTAATTATTGATTGATTGAACTCAACTTTCATTACTTGTGATTACCAACATTCTTTTGTCTTGGTAGGTAATCATTCTTTGTGTACTAAGGTGAGGTTGTGCAACCTTTTTTTTCTATTCATTTTTCTGTTATAATGAATATGTAAATCTGTACTATTTCCATTTAGAAGATGTACTCTACTCCTGTGCTTTGGCCTCTAGTTCATTAAATGAGTGTTACTAATAACAAAGATGTTAATATAAATAAAACAATTTTGTTCTGGTTATGTTTTGTGTTATTTAATATTAGTGTAGAAGCAGTTTATTTGTGTTAAAGAAAATTGAGTTTTAGTTTTGCACAAGTCAAAGTCTGATAGTTCAAATATTTAAATACTATTGTTTTGTTTATTTTGTGTTTCATATTTTGTCTGTTCTTCAGTTTGCATTTAAAAGTCAGTACCCCACAATCCCATTGGAGTAGGTGGGATTACATAATTATGTATGCAATTTTTATGTTAATGCACATACAGACTTTTGGCCAGTTGTACCCATTTTTCATGGGCCTTTGTCCACATTTTTTACAATTCCAGGTTGAGAGGTATGCCTCCATAGTATGAATTTTCCTTTTCTTTTTTCACCTAGAGTTGGTTGATTACTTTTTTACTTACTCTTTGTCCAGAGCTCTGAGCCTAAATGGACATCTTATTTGGGCTGTCTGTTTCCCTCTCCCAAATGTTTTTACTTAACCAACAAAGAAATATTCATGATTTATTCCTTACTTGAGTTAAGTTTAGATAATAATATTTTCTTCATTAATGGAAGTTGTGTTAAACAAATTAGGAGTAGGTCTGGGGATTTCTATGTCCCCATAGTTTGGTTTTGGGATGAATGGAATATAAAGTTTTATATAAAACTGAGTTATGTAAAGATGCAAAATTTTATAAACTTTCTATTGATATTTTATTTTTTATTTGGACAGGGAATAAAGAGGATTTTAATATATATTTTTTAAAAACATTCAAAGATCAAATGAATGCCCATACTGGCATTTTATCTTTTGCAGGATAACAAATAGCTACTAGATTATAATATCTAGATGAAGAAATTATATTGACTTATGTAGCTAATTGCATCACTTCAAATTGACATATGTTAATAATCATTTACATCAGTCATTGCCTCCCTATATATAACATCCCAGCTAACATATGATGCACATACATTTAAGAGAGAAATGTTTCTTGAAAGAGGTTATATAAAAGCATTAGCTATTGAAGTGGTATCCAATATGGATACCTGTTTTAAAGCTATAGCAAAGATTGGGGGACAGTACTGAACTGAAGATACAGCTAAGGGAATATATAGATTTTTAATTGCCAATTTGAAAATAATACTGAAAAATGTAAAATGTAGAATTGTCAAATGTTTTACAGAATGTACCATTAGGATTTATTTAAAAAAGAGTTAATTTAAAGCAGCTTCTTAAGAGTGGGTCTACTGTATGGAAGTTACTTTTAACCAATAAATATAAACAGACCTTCACATGTAATGCTTGCTGCACAGTAATGTGTATTTAACCCATGCAGAGATATTTATAGTGGAACCTGGTTATTTTAACCGTAATGCAATAGGTGTTGTATATATTGCAACTTATTCAGCTTGCTGTAGTTTTTATGGGGGGAAGGCCAACGGAACATCAGTGACTACAATATATGTGTATTTGTATGCAATATGAGCCAGGAAGCGGAGTAATCCTTCATATAAGCATAGTGTTACATGTTAAATGTAAAAAAAAAAAATGAGTTTGGCATTTTGTACCAAGTGATTTGTGACAACATAAGACCAGAGGTTGCGGGCTTTATACTAAAATTATTATAGCCAATAAATGAACAGACATACTAAATGATGTAAAGTTAATTTCAATTCCAACTGCAGAAATGAGTGACACCACTGATTTACTAGAATGTTCAAGTATTAACAAAGATGCATCAAGAGACCAGAATGGTTGCACTAATAAAATATCGCAATCAGGAAAAAGAATAGAAAAGTAAGTGATAAATTATTATAAGAAGATATAGATCATATCAAGAAAAGAAACCATGAATGTATGGACACTAGAGACAATAAAGACAATTTGAGAGATTCAGAACTAGGCATTTTAATACTCGGATATTCTATCTTAAATAAGCTTTAAGGCAGCCAGGAAAACTATAAAAAATACAACTATTTCTTCACTCTCTGGGTTGAAGCTTATAGAGTTTAATAAAGTAATACATAAGGTTTTGACAAAGTATATTTATTATTAATGCAGTTGTACATGATTTAAGATATACCCCTCTGAATCATATTGCTTTTTAAAAAATGCAGAATACCTGCTGAGTACTAAAATACATGTGTACTAAGAGAAATTATTCCTTAACAGCCATGGTCCCATTATATGTGTACTAAAGCACATATGTTAAATAACTGGTTAAGACCAATGATCTTGGTATATAAGATAAACTTCTCAAATACTGGTAAGGCTGTATCTGTAACAGTAGGCTATTTCAACTGATGTGATTCATCATAATTCATTTGGTGCTTCTTATGCTGCTGGCAAAATATCTGAACATAAGTTTTTTAGTGTTAAAGTCTTAAACAAAGGAAAATATAGCTGCAATAGGTAGATAGAGTTAAAATGTTACATTTGTAACATACAATGCCTAGGCAATAAATACAATAAACTTGTTGGATTAATAACAGAAATAAATTGTATACTTACAGCAGCACTCTTGGAATGTTGGAATTTTTTGATTATATTAACTATTTTACAAAATATGAATGCTTGTGTGGAAGTTTTAGAGGTGTATGACAACTCTCTGGATACATGATATAGAAACTATCATAGTACAGATTAAAGATACTGTTAGTAATAGTACTCTTCAAGAGGTACTATGTTATTGTACATATTGTATACCCTCTATGGATAGCTTAGCTCATTTAGGAATATATTTTTAAGTTAAAAAATCTAAATAATGAGAATACTAAACTTCTAGGTGACTTAAACTAACCAGGCATGTATTGGATAGATTTTCAGCAAATACAACCTTTGAAAGGGAATTTATTATTATAGTTACATTCTTTAACATGTCCCAGTTGGTTTTAGAAGAGACAAGCAGTAGTAGCATCCTTGATTTACTTTTAACTACTGTCATGAAAAGTGTAGGTAATATACAGATTAGATCCACTCTTGGCTGTTCAGATCATTACTCTTTAACATTTGATTTAAAGCCATCAATAAATGAAGAGGGTACAGCAAAACTTAAAACATTTAATTTAGGTAGCATTGTTTATTGTTCCTTGAAAGTAAAGATAATTGATATAAATTGGTAAGCATATTGTTCTCAGGATACTACAGGGTATATATGTAAGATTACTGAAGATAATCTGACTGCTAGCACGCTAGCTACAGAATATTACATAAAGGGAACATTCCCTTTTCATAATTGGTGTAATAGAGAATTAACAAAAATAGTTAAGAAAAAAAATGAAGTATAATCTCTATAAAAATACTGCATGAGATAGAACAAAAAAATTTAGTAGTGTTTGCAAGGAATGTAAAAGCAAAATCAGGGAGGCTAAAATTCATTTTGAACTTCATTTGCTAAATATCTCTCCAAGTAAACAATCATTCTATAAATGTGTTTAATTAATTTAATAATGTAATAACATTCCCATGCTTTAAAATAGATAGCAAAGAAATATGACACTAGGATTACAGCAATTGAATGTAATAAATCTTTTGCTAATAATTGCAGTATTAATAATAGTAGCCATTCTTATAGTTCTTCAATAGATGGTCATTGCACTAATTTTGCCTTCAATATAGTTATTAATATATTGACTAAAATTAATGGAACAATAGACACGATTCCTGGAATTGTATTGATACATATTAAGGAGGTTATTGCACTTACTCTACTTAAAGCTTTTAATAACAGTACAGTCCCTAAACTATGGAAGCTTTCATATGTAAACCCAAGTTACAAGATGGAAAAGAAAGATTATATAAATACTATAGACCTTCTAGTCTGACAAAAGTTGTTGGCAAATGCCTTAAAAGACATGCGAGTTAATGAGGAGAACTAATATAAGCTCAAGGACTACTGACATTGAACAGCATGGTTTTGTTAAGGGAATTTGATTAGCCTATATTATCAGATCACTGAAGCTCTGGACCTGGGTTTAATCCATGTTGTAATATATTTAGATTTAGAGAAGGCTTCTGATTTTTTCCCATTCTTGACAATCTACATTTTTTTAAATACATTAAATATAAATTGTTACATTCCACAAAAAATTAGAAGTATCTGGAATGGGAACAGAAATCCAAGCAAAGAACAAACAACTGACCAAGAAGCCAAAGACTACAGCAAATGAATCCAACAATTGTAGAACCCACTCCAGTTTACAGTTGTTGTAGAAAAAAACAATCCACTGCAATTCATGGTCAAGTGCTTTCGTCTAAACATAGCCTTCTTCAGAACCATGAAAACTCCTCTAAACACTGAATTTAAAAGCTCAGAGAAGTAAAACCACACCCCCAGGAATGTTAAACAACAGGCCAGCTGAACAAAGCCTGGGAAAGTTCATAAAGCTTTACACACACCAAAAAGCACTTCACCATTAAACCAACTAAACATGGCTAAAAACAAATCTAGAATGTCCAAATACTACAGAAAGCCATAACAGTTGTAAAATTTTGCTCAAACTATGTTCACTTTTCTTTTAAGTTCACTTGCAATGGAAATGGAAATGGAAATTCATTCAGTCCAGGTGTATTTGCTGTGTCTAAAGCCAGCTGCCAATACATCTCATGATGTAGAAGTCTATTTTCCCAATCACTAGCAAAGGCACCTGCTTCCACCTGTCAAGCCCCAAAAAAGTGAACTTCTTGAAATTGGAACATGTACGAGCATGCCTAGTCAAAGCACTCTTCATGTCCCTTTTGGTTATACTATAAGAGTGTTGGTATATCCTTTTGTTGAGTGCATTTTTAGTCTTATCAATATAGAAGGCAGGGCATGACATACATTTGGCCAAGTAGACTAACTTCTCTGATCGTCAATTGAACTTACCACAGATGTTCATACCTCTAATTTTGTCTATGATGTCACCTTCATAGCTGGTTTCAATATAAGTGCACTGATGGCAACATCCACATTTTGTCATAGTCCAAGAGTCAATTTGTCAGGAAACAATTAGTTTCTCCAATAACCATTTTATGTTAGGCTTGTTCTTAAAGGTGAGTGAAGAGAAATCAGGAAGATTTTGTTTGAGTCCCTCATCACAATGAAAGATGGCCCAATTTCTCTGCACCACTTTTTGAGTAGCTTTAGAGTCCAATGAGTAATGCAATACCATACTAGTGTGGCCAAAAGTAACCTTACTTTCGTTCATCTTGCCTTTTGACTTAATATTATCAAGGCCATACCTAATAATAAGTGTCTCTGTCTGCCCACACATCTTTCTGTAGATTATCGAGAAGCTATGTTAGTGCAAGTGCTATGAAACAAATGAGTTATCCGCTGAGAAATTTAACAACCAGACATATGGGTTGTTTGCTCACAGTATATAAAACCTACATTGGAACTATAACTTGAAATTAATAGTATGATATAGTTATACAAAGAGTCAGATGAATATTCTAAAGGGTGTACAACTTAAGTTTACTAAAAACGTTTCTATGGGCCAGATTCATGAACACCTACACTAAATGTACATTAAGTGTACATGATCTGTATTCAAGAACATTCCTCCCACAATTATTGTGCTGTTTATTCATTCAGAAAGACTATATTAAGTATACATGTAGTCTACACTCTATGATAACCTTATAAATCCCACTTGATATTTAAGGCTGCAAGAAAATCTGTAGGAAAACAAAAATTAGGAGGAAGAAGGTATGAGTTCTGAGTTCTGAGTTCACTCAGAATGTTGTATACTTAGTGTAGGCATTCAGGAATCTGGACCCATGATTAAAAAATAGATGCAAGCATTTAACTCTTTATTCTATAAGCTATAGCATATAAGAGGAACATTCATTTTAGCATACAGAATATTTCATGATCCTGGGTTGCAAATTTTATTTAATTTGGAGACTTATAATCATAATAAGAAATTGAGACATATAACAACCTCTCAGACATATTTATATAAAGCTAGGTTAAGATATTATTTTATTTCTAATCAAATGGCTGTGTTATGGAACAATATACCAGTCCACATCCATCAGTCTTTCATGTTAGAAACTTATTAAAAAAATTGGTGCCTGAGCTGGGGATATGATATTTGAACCTTATATTACAGAACTCATAGAAGGCCATTAGGCCCGCACACTGTTATAGAACTTATGAAGTTATGAATAGAGGTAGAGATTTTCATAGCTTGTTAGAAAAAGAGAATTCCAGGGCAACTAATGTTGCATGCTGTCAGGATACCTGATGTAAACCCACATATTAGTTTAACTAGTATTTTAAAATTAAAACCTTTAAAATAAGTTTAGAGCTCCAGCAATTCTTATTTGGTTTTAACTGCATTAGGACAATAAAGTCATATATTTATTTTGGTCTGCCATCAAAATTTTTAAGACTCTTTTTTGAACAGCGTGTGGCTGAAAGTATGTTTTCAAAGTTTCACAATGTCGAACTGAAATAATACAAAATCATAATAACAAAAGTAAATCTTGATTCATTATTATGAGTTCAGCATTGTGAATGGAGAGCACTGTACAGTGAGGATCAGGGAATTTACCCTTTTCCTCACTGTAGTGAGATCTCAGAGTTGGTATATATCATTTATAGGGGGTGAGGGGGGCACATAAAAGGACATATGTACTTTCGAATGGTATGTCGAATGTCAATCGTCGTGTTTCTCACATTTGACATTTATGCTAAATGCTGTTTTTGTTTTCGAAATTTTAGTTTGTTCTTTTGATCAAACCATTTATTTTCATTCACACACAGACACACAGACACACACACACACACACACACACACACACACACACACACACACACACATATATATTAATAGATATAGATGGATAGATATAGATATATAAGTAGAAATACAAAATATTTGACTGCAGTTATCACTTTGATCACAGGACAAAAGGAATAGAAACAATGTGCAGTTTTTCAGGATTAATTCCATTTAATGACTATATTGTGTCATAATTTTAATTGTCAGCACACAGCCACATAATTCTCTTGAACTGGTTATTTAACAAAGGTGTCTAACAATGAGTGGATGTTATCCCCGTGATTTCAAAAGAAAGAACTTACTAAAATTGTATTGCTTCAGTTTTTGTGGACTTTTTACTTATAAGCATTTTTCCAGTTTTATTAGTTTGACTCAGTTTTATAGTTTTTAGAGAGCTGTGTAACTTGTCCAGCAGTACAAAGACACACTGAGAACCCCATGCAAATGTAATTTAATTTGCACTGTAATATTTTCTGTAAAAGGGCATCTTTCAGACTATCGTGACATTCTCCTTACTGCCCTCTGCAAATCAGTATTTACTGTAGTCTATATTAATGTGTAGTTAGGTAAAGGTGTGTAGCATGAGTTAAGTTCTAAATTATCAGCTATGTAACATGTTTCATGGCATAAATTGTCCTTCTATATTGCATTCAGCCTTACTTTAAGGCCTGGGTCTTCACTGAAAAATGTCTGAGAAGGAAGTTCATTTGGTCAGAGTGAAAACATCTGACTGAATCCAAAGAGAGAGTCTGATATTGCAGGTAATAGGTTCATTGGTTTATAGGTGTGTACTAGGCTAATGGCCCTGGAGCCTTTACAAGCCTAGCCCATAGAAGTGCCCTGGTATTGTACCGCCCAACATTAGTTCCCAGCGTCTGTATCAAGTAGATCCACTGGACTGATCCCTAGGGTGAACTTTCTATTTCCCATCCACTCATCAAGATTTCTCTAGAATTGGGCCAGTGAGGTGCTCTGCTTGACATGTATGGGAAGTCTATTCTAGAGAATGGGCAGTCTCTGGGTTATGAACCTGTCTGTCCATGACCTGAGCTCCTTGATAGTACCTGTCTGCATATTGTGAATGCAGTGACACATGATAACAGTCATGAAATGGTATATGACTGAGTTAGTACTGCAGGCATTGTGTATGTGTAGTCACATAGAGTCCAAGTATGACACAGTTACATCTGACATGGCACTCAAGTATTGTGGAATAGAAAACTAAAATAAGCATTAATAATTTTTAACACAGGATTTTGTTTGTATACTGTGTCATACACTGCATAATTATTAACACAGTCTGAAGTTTTGTTATAGTGAATCTGTAACTTTGCTTTCAGGGTCTCTCCATTGTACTTGTCATTTGTTGTAGGACAACTCATACACAATCATTCAGAAGGTACCAATATGGTTGTGTCAGTGACGTTTTATACCTTTCAGTAAAGGAGGACTACATTCTGAAGATGTTCATCATATTGATCACTGCTGCAGTAGCCCTAGCTATATGGGTTATGTCCTTCTATGGATATAAGAGCAGGCCAGCTTCCAAAGCTTCAGGGCACATTCCACATGCCCAAACCATTAGATGGCATGAGCCGTGCTGTCAAAAAGACTGGTTTGTATGCAAAGCCCTTGAGAGCTTTCCTGCCATGGAACAGAGTGCTCCTCTGTGGGTTTTTGAGGATTGACGGTCAGCTTGTGATTTTACATTCCTGGGCAGATAAGTTCCTTTCGGGGAGAAAAAACCTTCCATATCTATTATTTATTGTTTAAATTTACTTTTCTTGTTGGGAAGGTTGTTTTTAATCTAGGGGTCTGTACAGACTGTCATTAGACTTAACTGTACTTTTAAATGGTAGTGAATTTTTTCCTGTCAGTTTAAAATTTGTTAAAAACATTCTAAAACCAGTTTTTCTTTAGAAAATCCATGTTTACTTTACTTTTTACGGATGTTAAAGTATTTTATAATGCATTTTGCTATGTTGCTTCTCGGGAAAAAATTAGGACTTTGGATGTTTACAGGCTTGTGCTGCCTAGTTTCCTTAGGAAAGAGACATAATTTTCGGCCTGATCATGGAGCAAACTACCAGTAACATGGTCAGTCCTTTTGTAGCCACAAGAAGAAAAAAACAGCAAACAGCCTTTGCCACCAAAACAGGACTGTAATTTGCCTCAGCCACAGGTGGGTGACTCTGCTACGGCCAAAGTAGGCTCTTCAGACAACTGAATTTTAACTTGGATCCCTCTGGTGTAGGACCAACAGCAGCTATGGTCCAGGAGTTAACCACACCCTCTGTGACTGCTGAGGACTCTCAGTGGGCAAGGAAGAGCTACTCTTTTCAGTCCTGGGAGAAGGGGCAGAGACGACTTTCCTGTATAGTCAGATTGTTTTAACCATCTATGAAGAAGATGCTGCTGCCATTAATAAACTTGCTCCAAGTTTCCTGTCAAAAAGAAACTGAAAATTAAACATTTGCCTCCTCTTGCTCAGGTTTCACTGGATAAGGTTTTAATGCAGTTTATTGATCCCTCTTATAGGGTGGTTTCTGATAAAAGACAAAGGAATTCCTCTTTTCCTGAAGAGGTTTGAGATTATGAATATGGTCAGGAAGGTGAAGGGAAAGACACAGGGCTTTCTCCTCAGATTTAGGATTCAGACTCAGAGGAGAGCATTGTACCTGATTCTCCCTGTGAGGGATTCTCAATCTCGGAGAATATTTCCGGAATGTGCCATTTTTTCAATGGGAGAACACTGAGGTTTCTCAATCTCTCAGAAAAATGCTATGAGATGTTAGAAATGAAATTTCCAGAACCTTCTCCCATGTGTGTCACTGTTTGAAATTTCCCTGATAGCCTTCTGCCCCTAAAAAAAAATCATAGGTTCATAGGTTGGTACTAGGCTATCTGTCGAGGGCATTTATAAGCCTAGCCGGAATGTGTTGGCTTTCGCCGCCCCCCTTAGATTAGTTCCCTGTGCCTCTTTCCAGCAGAGCCACTGAAGTGATCCCTGAGGTAAACTTTCTATTTCCCATCCACTCATCAAGGTTTCTTTTGAAGAGTGTTAGCGAGGAGGTCTGCCTAATGTAGATTGGGATCTTGTTCCAAAGCATGGGAAGTCTCTGGGACAGGAATCTATCCCTCCAGCACATCCTATTTATTGTTGTGGTGAGGTTTAAATCCCTAGAGCATGTGGCTCGAGGGGATAAGGTTTTCTTTAGGTGGAGCATGTCCATCTATTCTGGGTTGGACATGGCCTTGTATGTCAGGCAGAGATCACCTCTGAGTAGGCAGTATGCAACTGAGTACAACTGGAGTTTCTTCAGTCAAGCTGCATAGGGCATCTGTTTGAGGCCAGTGATCCTCTTAGTGAGGTACTTTTGTGGTCTTTCCAGCTGTTGCAGGTGTCTTGTAAGGTACATCCTAAATGGGGCATTGTACTCTATGATGAGTCTGATGAGTGATGAGTAGAGGGGCACAATGACCTCTTTTGATCTGGATGTGAACCCTTTTGTGATTAGGTGGACCACGTAGAAGGAATTTCTAACCACTTTGGCAATGTGATTATCAAAGGTGAGATTACTATCTACTTGGGTCCCCAGATCCCTTATTATGTCTTCTGTATTTAGGGGACTACCATCTATGTGGTAGTTTGTGGGTACTTTGTTTTTTCCAAAGGGGATGACTATGCACTTTTTGGTATTAAGCTTAAGGCCATGATTTTGACACCAGGTATCTGTCTCAGTGAGACCCTTTTGGGGGATGTCTGTGTCAGCTGGAGAGTCAATTATAGCCCCTAGTTTGCAGTCGTCTGCGAACTTGGTCAGCCATAGTCCTCCTGTGCTTGCCTGTACATCTGAGAAGTATATGCCGAACAGGAGGGGTCTTAGGACTGATCCCTGGGCAACGCCACTTGTATTATATATGGTTCATCAGTCTTTCAAGTTTTTATACACTCATCCCAAACCTGCCCCAGCAACAATAGCTTTAGTTAATCAATTTGCTGCTAAACATTGGGTTAACAAGAATGGTAAAAATATTGATATGTATATGGAAAAAATATATGCGTTTGCAACTTTGATTTTCAGAATTTTGAATTGCCAGGCTCATATGCTAATATTTACTCTGACTAATTGCTAAAGTATGGGCTATATTTTGTCTGCAATTCCCTCTTGTGAGGAAAAATAGCTTTGAATTGTTTAGCTTCATCCATTTCACAGGTCATTGTTTTAAGTCTGCTTAAGAGTTTGTAGATACTTCTTCCTTGGCTATGGCCACTAGTACTGCATTGAGGTGGTTTGTCTGTCTGTGTACTCAGAACCTCCCATACAATATAAAAATGAGATTTTTCAATTTTCTTTTGGATAGGGAGTTAGCTTTTCTACCCTCTGCTGCAGAGGTTTTAGAACATGTGAAGAGAATGGTAAACAGATTCAGGGAATCTCGCAGATTTTTCAGCTCTCCTTTTCCAAATTTTCCAAGGGATTCTCTAATCCCTCATCCAGGTTTGGCAAGATACAAAATAAATAGTCTCAGAAAAATGCTGATAAACAGACATTTAAAAAGCAATGGCAAATAGTTCCAAAAATAATCCCCCCAAAACAAAAGATGGTCAAACAAGTCATTAGGACTATTTAAGGGACCATGTGTCACCTCCCTCCAAACACCCTAGCAGTCCCTTATCCCTTCCAGAAAGTCTGATTCTTCATTTCTCTCTTTGACAACAGATAATACCAGATGAATGGGTCTTATCAATGATCTAGATGGCACTTAGAGGAAATTCTCCCTTTCCAGGGAGTAATTCCTCATCCACCAGACCAAATTCTTCTCTTTTCCCCAGTCTTTTAACACATGTTGTCTCAGGAAGTAATGAAGCCAGTTCCTCCTTCCCAGTTTAGAAAGACTTTTATCAAGAATGTTTTTGGTGCCAAAGAAACAAAATACATGATGATCAGTTCTGGATCTTTCTTTCCTAAACCTGTTTGTGATAGTGCTCAAGATCAAAATGCTGTCACTTCACAACCTGTTATTACGTCTTCCTCATTTAATTTTAAACAATCACAACACTATTTATCCAGACAGCAAGTGTTTCTTAAGGTTTTCTATGTTTGGATCACTCTATCAGTTATCTGCCTAACCTGTTGGACTATCCACTGCACTAAGAGTGTTCACAAAGTGTCTAGCTCCAGCTATAGCTCATTGCAGTATTCAAGGTATCCACATTTCTTCTTGTAGATCACTTACTTATCTTTGCATAGTCTTTTTCAAAGTGTCAGGAATGTTTTTCTTGGGTGAGAGATCACTTACACAAGCTGGGATTACAAAAGAACATTCAAAAGTATTTTTTGAATCCATCACACAGGATTGTGTTTCTGGGACACCAGAAACCAGACTAGACACCGCAATTCAACGAGCTTTTCTTCCACCAGATAAAAAAATAGATCTATAGATGTATTTCAAGGGTTTTACACTCAAATGTTGGTCTCTGCAAGGGAATGCCTCAGGACATTGGGTCTCATAACATTATGATTCTTATGATACCCCTGGCAAGACTCCACATGAGGAAGATTCAGTGGTATCTTAAGCTTTACTTGTGTCAGCACCAGCACCCATTATCTTTTCAAATTCCAGTTCTGAAATTTGTCAAAGGAAAAACCACTTGGTGGTGACATCAAATATTCTTAAATCCAGGTCTCTGTTTCTCCATCCCTGTTCCAAAGCATTGAGCTACCATAGACACTCTGGGCTTTGCTTGGGGAGCAGAATCAAAAGTAATAAAAGTGCAAACTATCTGGGACAAAATGACATGAGCACATGATTATTAAGGAGATGCTTGCTCTTATCAAGGTACTCACTTCTCTGAATCACCTCTGATCCTCAGGACTTCTTCAAATGATTACAGCCAACACCACAATGATGTGGAACATAAAAAAGACAGGGGGAACCAGATTTTATCCCCTTTGCAGACTACCCATTTTAGCTTGGGATATAGCTTTACAGTACAATCTTATTCAACACGCATCTTACATTCCGTCAGACCAGAATTGTTTTGCCGACAAGCTGAGCAGGAAAAAGTAAGACCCTCATGGATGGAAATTAGATCACGGAGTATATCAAGATTTGATCCAGCTATGGAGAGTTCCTCAGTTAAACCTTTCTGCCTCCTCTCTGCACAATCAACTGACAAAATTCTGCTCAAGGATCCCATGCAAGAATGCCTGGAAGACAGATATCTTTTCTCTACCTTGTATGTGAATGTTGCTGAATGCTTTTCCACCCTTTCCACTGATAACCAGGGTACATCTGAAGATTCAGAAGGAATCCTCTAAGATCATTGTGGTGACTCCCTTCTGGTCCAGACAACAATGATTCTGCCTTCTTTTGTTATTAGCCAGGGACAATTACAACAAGCTTCTTCACAGACTTCATCTACTCACACAAGAACAGAGGTGTTTGATACATCCTGACCCACAACAACTTCTATAACTGCCTGGATGATATGGTCTTACTACCTTTTAGCCACCTGTTTACTGAGGATGTACAGATGGTACTAATGGAGACAAGAAGCACAGCTACTAGAAAATCATATATAAGCAAATGGAAAAGGTTTTCTAGTTGGTGCCAACAACATAACTAGCACCCATTCAGGGCTAGTGTTTCTCTGGTTTTACAATATTTATGTTGTTACTATCCTATGGCCTAACTTGCTCCTCAGTCAAGGCTCATGTTTCATCTATTTCAGCAGGTCTGCCCATGGATCTTCTTCTTTCACTACATTCTCATGTTAGAAGGTTTTTAAAAGGTGTGTTGCATGAGAGGCCTGCAGGAAAAAATTGTAGCCCCTCCTTGAGATCTTAATTTTGTGTCAGAAAAACTAACATTTGCTCCATCTGAACCAGCTTATCTGGCTGGCTTGAGGTTCTTAACAAACCAAACTGCTTTACTGATTGCTCTGACCTCTGCAAGAAAGGTGTCTGAGTTGTAGCCTCTCATGGTGAGTAAATCCTGTGTTATTTTTCACAGAGACTGGGTTTCTATGAGGACTAATCCTTCCTTTGTACCAAAGTGGTATCTCGGTTTACATTAAGCAAAACAATTCATCTCCTTGTTTTCCTTCCTGATCTTAAAAGTGAGGGAGAAAGGATACTTTATAACTTGGATGTCCACAGACAACTTAGGTACTATCTTGACAGAAACAAATATTTCAAATCTTCTGAATAGTTATTCATTTTCTTTGAAGTTAAGATGAAGGGACAGCCTGTGTCAAAACAGACAATTTCACTACTTCTAAATGTTTGTTAAAACCTATTACCTTTTGTTATTCCCACAACTGCAAAAATATTCCAGGCAAGATCAAGACTCATTCTGCCAGGGTCTTGGTTTCATTTTTGGCTTTTTGGAAAGGGATTGTTTCTAGACATATTCTAGAAGCTGCAGCTTGGTCCTCTGAGCATACTTTTACAAAGCACTACAAGCTTGATTCCTTTTCCAGGTCTGGAGCAGGCTTTGCTAGGAACATTCTCTAGGGGGTCCTGGACCCTTCCTCCTCCTTAATGTAGTAAGCTAGGGTAGTCTACCTGTGTAGCTATGGCTACTGCAGCAGTGATCAATATGATGAACATAGTACAGCTGTGTAAATAAACTTACTGTAACAGTAAATGTTTGCATGATCACTGCTGCAGTAGCCACTCTCTATCTCTACCCCCTTATTTTGTAATGTACGCTTTTGCCAGGGTGTGGACAGTTATTAGTTGGCATGAAAGCTGCGAAGGGCTTGGTTCCCAAAACAGTCTTTTTGACAGCACATCTCATGTTATCTAATGGTTTGGATGAGTGGAAGGTGCCTTGAAACTTTGGAAGTTGACTGGACATTATATCAGTGACAGGATATAACCCTTATAGCTAAGGCTTCTGCGGCAGTGATCATTTATACATCTACTGTTATGGTAAGTTTACATATATAATTGTACATTATACTACTCCAAAATATGGTAATAACAGTGTTAATTGGGATTTGTTGGCAAAAAAAAAGTAAATGTATGTATCCATTAAATTATTAGGACTGGGATGGTGCTTCACAGGACCCGATTGGTTCACTCCTCACATTCCTACTTATTGTGTTAATGATTTGGGGACAACATGAGTTCCTTAAATATACTGCTGTTTTTGTATTCGTTTGTTAAGTACAACAGTTGGGTTGTTATGAAGGGGTGCATCAGTCACACTTTCCCCTTATGGTCATGTAGCTTCTTTTGAGGCAAGTACAAGCTTCATGGAAGGGCATATGAGTGTGTATGTGTTTGCCTATATATCTTTAGCAATGGTTATTTTTGTCATGGAAACAGTATAACTACAATGAAAGAAGTAATCTTTTTGTTATACCTATCTGTGTGGTTTTATATCCTTTTCTGTGGTTATTATCCTTTCTTGACATTGAGCAAAGACAGCATTGTTACATGTGTACACATTTCTTTTTTTTTAATTCATTGCTCTTTTTTCTGTTTCATACTTTTTACCCATCAGTTTTGCAAAGTATCCTTGGTGATTTGCTGGCAGAACATGAAGCTCAGATATCTGAGGTAAGTGCAACAAGTAGGAGTGATGATTAGTCTGTGTTACATGAACATTACCCCTACCCCCCAACAAGAGAAAATGTTACACTGTAAAGTTGAAATCCATTGTTTTTGGTTTAGTACTGGATAGCAGACTCACATAAAATTAATTCTGGTTTGCTGAATCCCCACAATCCTGCATTAAGTACGTAGGCAAGACTTGATTGCAATTTGGTTTTGTATTCTACAATGGTTGACTTCAGAAGTTTAATTTCTTGAAGCAGACATACCTTGCAGAGTAATCTCCCATAGCTGCAGCTAAACCGATATATCAGGCTAGTGAAACAAGTGAAACATTTGTACCATCAATAAATTAACAGTCTACAATTAAGCATATATCACTGAAGTCAACCAGTAATGCATCAGATTATGTGTTAAGTAATTTTGGTGCACAGTCTGCAAACACAGCATATATGGTTATTCAGAGTCCATTTCTTGCTTTCTTATCCAAGGAAAATGGCCTGAAAAAGTGTTTTCCTATTACTGAATTCTATGGGATATGAATGGTAATACCTCATCAGGTCAGACAGTTATGCCTCAGCTATGATTTGCTGTCTACTTTTGCATAGTGTGTGTTTTACCTAGTGCTCTCTGCAGTGACTTTTCACAAGAACCCAGCTCTTCAAGCTCACACTGACCTTCCCCTGAGCTAAGATTTCAAGGCTCTGGGAAGGATAAATGTTAAGTTGTCTATCTCACCTTCTATTCTTGCTGGTTGGGTTCGGAGCTGATCCTCGGCTCCGACTCGGCCATCTTCAAAAGCTAGAGAGCTGCTTACTGGCTTGAGGCCCCCTATATCCCATGATGCTTGGTGCTAGATACCCAGATCTTGTTTGCTGCTTCTGCTGTGAGGTTGTTCTACTGGCTCAGGTCGTATAAGTTTTTTTATTATTACTGTTATTTACTGTTTTTTTCCTGCAGAATTACTGTATTGTAGTAGAAATAGTCGTTAGTTAGACTTTATTCATTGTAGTGAGTTTATTTCCTCTAAATAGCTTCCCCTTCCTAAGAAACTCGTTTAAATTAGAGAGTTTCCCCTCCCCCTCTTCTCCCTTTTCCACAGAAAGGTTATTTCTGTTTGAGTTAGAGGTTAACCTTTCTTTTCTATCTCCCTTAAAAAAAAAAAACAAAAAAACTTTTTCTCTATAACCTGTAGTGTTAGTGATAAGTTTGTTTTTCCTTGTGGTATTAGTATTTGTAGTGGGTTGTGATAACTGTAGGGTATTAATATTTTTATCGGTTACCTTAACTTTTGTGTGAAAACTTGTCCTTGGTTTTCTTCCAAGAATGTCTAAGGATCCCAAACCATCCGGATTCAAGAAGTGTGACTCTTGCTGTCAGAAGATGTCTCTGATAGATGGTCACACTTCTTGTGTTTATTGTCTGGGTGCTGTGCACCTGTAGGACTCTTGCTCCATCTGTCATGCCTTCAGTCCAAGAGTCCAGCAGGAGCACAAAAATAAATTGATTCTGAAGGGTCTGCTTAAACCCCAAGATTCACTGTCGAAGTCTCAGCCGGTGAAATCTTCCAGGCCACCTAAACCGACGGCTCCCAGTTCGGAGCCGTCGTTGGGTGAAGCCACACAATCCATTTTGGCTCTGGCTGGAACCGATGTCCCTCCCTCCCAGTCAGCTCCAACACGGTCTTTGGAGATGGCTGAGAGTCGAAAGAAATCCAGGTCTCCTTCTTTGGAGTCGATACATTCGGCTCCAAAGTCGCCCCTGCTCCAATTGGAGCGTAGTCACCGATCATCCCACTCTTCTCAAACTTCTAGACTTTCGGACCATGATTTGGAAAGAGTGGTCATTAGGCTCTTGAAGTCGCAGGCCCTTGCCAAAATGTTGTCCAGCCCTCCTCATCAGGAGTTGGCTCCATCCACAGCTATTCATATTCCTCCTCCGACTCTTCCTTTGAGCTCGGAGCCGGAGTTCATTGGGGTTCGAGTCGTGGAACCGTCGGCGCCGATACCCTCCCTTTCGGTTCCATCGACAGCTTTGATCCCTTCTATGGTACCTTCCCTGGAGGGATCTGGGCTCTGAGACTCCCTTGTTGGCTCTGAGGGGATGAGTGGCATTGGACCCTTGTCCGACTCCGCTCTCCCTCTCGGTGCTTCAGCGCAGGTGAGCTCGGCTCCCATATCTGCCTCGGAGCTGTCTCCCTCGGTGCAGGGAGGGTTTTTGGTTTCATTGGAGCCTGAGCCTTCTCTGCGTCTGGGCAGAGACACCTTCAAGGTGATGAGGAGTGTGCTGGCCCCTGAGTCAGTCCCATGTTTGACCCCATCGGCTCCTCCCCCTAGGGTGCCTGCATCAGCCTCTGCTTAAGTGTGGGGATCCAGCTCTCCAGGACACCCCCTTGGGTGTATCCTCCTCTTCTGAGGCCTCCCATGATCTGTCATAGGAGCCACCTCGCAAGAAAAAATGCAAGAGGAAGTGTGTTGACTCCCCCGAGTCTATTACATCAGATACCAAATTAGAGGAATCAGAAGGGTCCCCAAGATCCCCCTCTGAAGATGTCTCCTTCTCAGACATCCTAGAGATGCTTAGGCAGAGGGGAAACTGGATTACCCTAAGCCCTTCCGAGGATGAGTTGGTATTCCTGGATGCGTTTGGATCCCGACCTTCCACCTCCTGGGTGTCTCCGCCTTTCGACCCACTGATGTCTGTGGTGGCTTGAAAGGCATGGATGGCTCCAGACACAGTAGAAATGACCCCTAGAAGACCTGCAAAATTAATTACCGCCCCGCAGGACAAACAGTTCTTGACTAAGGGTGTCCCCGTTGATGCCATGGTGGTAGCAGCAGCCACAAAGAAGGAATTGGCTGAAACTTCTTCATCTGTCCATCCCCCTAATAAGGAGTCCAGGACAATGGACAGATATGGGAAGCGGATGTTCTCTTCAGCAACCTTTTCCATGAGGTCCCTGAATTACCTGTGCCACTTTACCCATCTTCAGAGGAATCTCCTGAAAGAGCTTGGGGATACCCTCCAAGATCCATCAGCTGAGGGGGCTCAGGCTAAGGCAGCCTCCTAGCTGGTGACTCTTAATTTGGTGGTAAACTCCTCCATGTGGATCATTTCGTATGCAGCCAATGGTGTGAGTAGAGCCACAGGCACAGGCGTGGCCCTAAGGAGGCACGCTTGGACGCAGCTATGTAACTTTGCAGAACCTTTCAGAGCGTCTTTCGCCAACACCCCCTTTGATGGTTCCTCTCTCTTTGGATCACAGGTGAAAGCTATCCTTACCAGGTGTGAGCAGGAAGGCAAGACTCTCTTTGCTGTAGGAGTCCATTTTTCCACTCCCTCCAGACCATATCCTAAGGGTCAGAAGAGTGGGAAAATGTGGTTCCGGAAATCCCAAGGAGCTTTGCTGGACACAAGTGGTGAGTTTCCCGCCAGGGGCAGAGGAGGGAACAATAACAGACACCACCCTCGTGGCAGAGGGGGTCCGCAGAACCAGGGCAGCAGAGAATCCTTCTCTGATAAGCCCTTCCAGCATCCCTGAAGGGTTGCCCGGCTGCTCACCTCTGGAGGCAGTCAGAGGAAGAGTCTCACTGTACCCAGGATCCTGGCAAGTCATAACACAAGACAAATGGGTACAGTCTGTCATATCTGGAGGCTACAGAATCCCCTTCGTTCGCAACCCCTTAAAGTCATACAAGTCCCCTCCAGATGTTCCACCCAATCTAAGCGACCAAGCAGTGCAAGAAGTCTCAAAACTGCTAAGAAAAAGGGCCATCCAGCAAGTCCCAGCAGACCAACAAGGATCCGAAATTTACTCGAGGTTCTTTTTGGTACCAAAAAAGACAGGGGACTGGAGACCCATTTTGGATCTCAGCAGACTAAACAAGTCTGTACAAAGAGCAAAAATCCGGATGGTCACGCTTTAGTCCATTTTACCCTTTCTGGGTCAGGACAATTGGATGTGCTCCATAGATCTTCAGGATGCATACTACCATATAAAAATGGACAGACACTTCTGAAGATTCCTCCACTTCCGGCTGGGAGCCAGCCATTATCAGTTCAGAGCTCTGCCCTTTGGTCTCATCACAGCCCCCAGGGTTTTTACCAAATGTATGGCAGTAGTTACCGCTCATCTGAGACGGTAAGGATTCCAGGTGTTTCCATATCTCGATGACTGGCTCCTCACTGCTACCACCAGACATCACCTTCTGTGAGCCAGAGACTTCACCATCGACACTTGCTCCAGGCTAGGTATCACAATAAATTTTGAAAAGTCTGCATTGTTGCCCTGTCAATCTATCACCTTTATAGGTGCAAATTTAAATACCAAAGACATGTTAGCGAGCCTCCCACCAAACAGGGTTTCAGTGATTCGTCAGCATGTCAAGGTTTTATTAGCATGCAAAAGGATTCAAGCCAGGTTTGTCCTTCAAATGCTAGGTCTCATGGCAGCAGCTATCGTACTTGTTCCCCTAGCTCATTTTCACATGAGGATTCTCCAGTGGCTTCTTTTCACCCAATGGTCCTTCCAGCAACTTCCCATGTCTTACACGATTATGATCACTCAGGCATACAAGAAACATCTTGCGTGGTGAATGGTCTCCACATCAGTGCTCCACGGCAGACCATTTGTTCTTCCCCCTCCAGTGGCTACAGTGACCGCGGATGCCTGCCTGATTGGGTAGGGGGGGCATTATCAGGGCAGAACAGTCCAAGGCACCTGGCAACCTCACAAGTATCATCTGCACATAAATGTCTTGGAGATGAGGGCTGTGCTCTTAGCATTGCAGGCTCTTCAGGACTCTCTTCCTACCGGGACCATTGCAGTTCAAATGGACAATATGTCCGTAGTGTGGTACATCAACAAGCAGGGCGGAACCAGGTCCTACCCCCTATGTCGAGAAGCACTCAGACTCTGGCAGTGGGCGATCTCTTCCCAACAGTTTCTGATTGCAACGCACATCCCTGGGAAGTCCAACATTATAGCAGACAGACTGAGCAGAGCAATTCTCATGCCTCACGAGTGGTCTCCGAACCAGGTGGTTGCAGACCAAATCTTCTGCAGATGGGGCTAACCTTGCTGCGACCTTTTTGCAACTCCCCTCAACACCAAGTGCAGCAATTTCTTCTCCCTCCTTCCACTCCCCGGGCATCCCCCCAGAGACGCTCAAGTCCACGATTGGCCCCAGGGACTTCTTTATGCATTTCCTCCTTTCCCCCTCATACTGAAGTTGATTCAGAAGGATGCCGTTTTGGGTTGCAAAATGATCCTCATTGCTCCTTACTGGCCTCGACAAATTTGGTTTCCATTCCTGCACTCCTATCTTCTCGAACAACCTTGGATACTGGACCTAGTTCCAGACCTCCTGATTCATCAATCGGGTGGGCTACACCAATCCCTGGACACTCTCCAGCTCACAACGTGGTTGCTCCACTTCCAACTCTAGCCAGGCTCCCAGATATTTCCCCATCTGTGAGAGAAATCCTTTTGTCATCACACAAGTCTACGAACAGAAAAACTTACGCTAGTAAGTGGAAACGTTTTTCTTCCTCTACAGAGGCAAAAAGCATAGACCCCTTTTCAGCCCCAGTGCACTCCATTTTGGAATTTCTAGCAGAACTCTTCCATGCTGGTTCTGCTTCAGCTACAATTAGAGTCCAGTTAGCAGCAATTTAAAATTTTCACATTGGCCTGTCGGATAACAATATCATGTCCCATAAGCTGTGTAAAGCCTTTCTCAAAGGAACCACTCTGATCAGGCCCCCAGTGAGAGATCCTCCATCACCGTGGGATTTAAATTTGATTTTAACTTTGCTAATTTTGCCCCCTTTTGAACCTGCAGCTTCTTGTTCGCTAAAGTTCTTATCTTGGAAAACCCTCTTCCTGGTAGCTATTACTTCAGTCAGAAGAGTTTCGGAACTACAGGCTCTTTCTGTCCGTCCCCCATACCTCGTGTTCCACAATGACAAGGTTGCTCTTAGGACTAATCCGTCCTTCCTTCCTAAGGTCTCTTCAGAGAGTAACTTGAATCAGTCCATAGACCTTCCTGTGTGTTTCCCTAACCACTCCAACAGGGCTGAATATAAGTTGCATCAGTTAGATGTTCACAGGCAGCTACGCTTTTATTTGCACAGAACCAAGAACATTAGAAAATCAGATCAACTTTTCCTGTCTTATGCAGTAGGTAAACAAGGTCTTCCGGTCTCTAAAGTAACCTTATCCAGGTGGTTGACTTCTATCATCACATTCATATATCAACTGAGGAATAAAGAATTGTCAGTTAAACCAAAAGGTCACTCCACCAGAGCTTTAGTTACTTCGGTGGCCTTTCAGGCTAAATTGCCCATGGAATCTATTTGTGCTGCGGCTACATGGGCCAACCCGCATACTTTTATTTCGCATTACAAGTTGGATTTGGTTTCCAGGAGCAGAGCTGACTTTGGTTCCACTGTTCTGAAGAGTCTTTTCCGATGAGCCACCCAGGTTTTTAGGTGCTAGGGATGCTGTCCCAACCAGCAAGAATAGAAGGCGAGATAGACAACTTAACATAAAGAAGTTATGTACCTACCATAATGGTCCATGTTAGTTGTCTACTTCTCACCTTCTTTCTTGCGCCCCCCCCCCCTATCCTAGTGGACCAAGAAGAGGTCTTCTTGATTTTTCACTGGCTGAGTCTTCTCTGGCTATTCCTTTCTGACTAGTAGTCTCTCCAGAAGGATTTATGCATTCTAGGATAAGATTCCTTTATTATTATGTCTGCAGTTAGACTTACCAAATGAGATCTGGGTATCTAGCACCAGGCATCATGGGAAATAGGGGGGGCCTCGAGCCAGTAAGCAGCTCTCAAGCTTTTGAAGATGGCCGAGTCAGAGCCGAGGATTGGCTCCAAACCCAACCAGCAAGAAAGAAGGCGAGAAGAAGACAACTAACATGGAACGTTATTGTAGGTATATAACTTCTTTTTATTTATCTTCCACCTTGTCTCTGCACCTTACCCATGTGGGACAGAAACTTCCTTATCTGCTACTGAAAACATGGTCTTAATGATATGAGTCTCTGGAGAAGATGGCTACATAAAATACCACAAACTTCCTGACGGTCCTTCTTGTGTATGACTATGAGAATGGGCACTCTATACAGTATGGTCCAGCACCACCATCTGATCCTCACTCCATTCTGCTTAGCTTACTGAGGATATAAAGGTGCCCTTCACTGATGACACCATTCTGTGGGCTGTTTCTGATTATCTCAAAGCTTGATTGCTGAGTCATGAAGGAGAATGGTCATGACAGTCCTAGCTATGGATATTACATTTCACCCTCTAACATGAACTTTGCAATTTCCCAGTAGAGAGGCAGGGAAGAAATGCTCCCTTTCAAGGCAGCATCCAAGCAGTCCTATAGAGCCCCTCTTTCAGGGCAGTCTCATGGCAAAATTATCTTGAAAGGGGTTTTGCATAAGAGGCTGCCAAGTAAACCAGTGGCCCCTCTTTGGGATCTTAATTTCGTGTCAGACAAGCTAACACTTGCTCCTTTTCAATCAGCTAATTTCACTGAATTGAGGTTCTTAACATGGAAAGCAGTTTTACTGAGTGCTCCAACCTCTGTAAGAAGGGTATTTGAGTTGCAAGCTCTTCTGGTGAGTCAATCCTAACTCGTTTTCCATAGGGACAGGGTTTCATTCAGAACTAATCCTTTTATGCCTAAAGTGGTATGCAAGTTTACTTTGTCAAACAATCTATCTCTCCATTTTCTTTACTGAATATTACAATGAGGGAGAAGGGATACTCCATACCTTGATAGTCCACAGACAACTGAGGTACTATCTTGACATAACTATATCTCTAAGATCTTCAGATCAACTGCTTATTTCTTGTGATGGTTAGAAGGGATAACTTGTGCCAAAACAGACTATTCCAAATGGTTGTTTAAGGCTATTGGCTTTTATTATACTCATCATAACAAATCTATTCCAGGAAGGGTTAAGGCTCTCTCTACCAGGGCCTTGGCTTCATCAATAGCTTTTTGGAATGTGTTAGATTTTAGAAATATTCTAGAAGCTGCCACTTGGTCCTCTTTATATACTTTTACAAAGCACTATATGCTTGATTCCTTCTCTAGGCCTAGATCAAGCTTTGCTAGGACCATTCTCCCAGGGTTCCTGGACTCTTCTCCTTCCACCTCATAAAAGTAATTAGCTATGGTATCTACACATGTAGCTATACTGCAGCAGTGATCAATCTGATGAACATAGTACAGTTATTTAAGCTGAACTTACCATAATAGTAGATGTTTGAATGATCACTGCTGCAGTATCCACTCCCCCTATTTTTGGTGTGATTTTTATGCCAAGGTGAGGACGTTTATGTTTTGTCATTCCTAGACTAGTTCTGTCAGGACTTAGCCTCCCTTTTTCTGCTGGCAGGAAAGTTCTGAATGACTTTGCACCCAAGCTTGTCTTTCAGTAAGCTCAACTCAGCTCAAGCTACTATTAGGCATGTAGAAGGTGCACTGAAGCATTGTAAGCTGGCTGGCCATTATATCCTTAGCAGGACAATAACCCATATTGCTAAGGCTACTGCAGCAGAGATCATTTGAACATCTACTGTTATGCTAAGTTCAATTTACACAAATGTACTTTGCACCTCTTACATTTACCTTTCCAGCTAAGCTAACCAGGGCCTTTTATGTGTTTCTCTTCCAGCTAAATATTTCTTCTGTGCTTCAGGAACAGCTGCATGTACAAAGGCCCTTGGCCTCCTGCAGAAAAGACCAATCCAGTAAGTCTCCAATGACTACCCACTGGAGGTTTAGGAGATTAATTGCTTCAGCTTTTATTTTTAGTGCCAAGAAAGGTTGAGCTCAGTGTACTCCTCCCAACAGTCTTGTCTTTGGAAGGACCTCTTCATAATCCTGTGATAGTGGCCAACTGGAGTATAATCTTGTCCTGGTTAGCCCCTTTTTCTTCATCTTGCAAGGAATTTTAGTCTTTATAATAACTGTCTCTTCATGTCATTGTTTTTTAAATAAAAGCAGTCCTTCCTATAAGTTTCTGTATTGTTTCCAAGGGTGATGCAGTAAAGGCCAATCTGATAACTTGCTTGTTATCAGTGGCATCAACATACCAGGTAAAATAACTTCTCTTATAGAATTAAGACATTGGAAATTGAAGATATAAAGTGGACAGTTCTTAATGGCTGTCCCTATTCTGGGAATATTGAATCTGTTGACAGTTATGCTAAGAAAGAACCTGGTCTCTGCCCACAAATTGTCAAAAACATTAAAATGACCATTGGAGTTTTTCAAGACATGGCATTCCAAGCTACAGAGTCTATTCCTCTTCCCAACCATTGCCCTATGCTTGAAGATCTTCTAGCCATTTTGCAACTGTAGTGAGTATATGTGTTGATGTAGACTTATGTCGTAACCAGCATTAACGCTATGTTGTTAGTCCATTTTCTCTGGTTCTCTAACATCTAGTTTTGGTGAGCTCAATGTGTATTCATCTTGTTCTGGCAGCCCTATTGTGGCCTTTTCACACCTGGCTATTTGTATTGTTCTAATGCTGTCTAACTTCCCTCAAGTCCCTACACATATCCATGTCTCTTACTGCTCACCCTGAAGGAGCACTTCTGCCCCCCCCCCCAGGGAATTGTCCTCTGTCATCTGGGCTTCTGCGGTACCCTTGATAGTAAGGCTGCAAACCTGTCTGCCATGATAATATCTTGCCATGAGGCTTGACTATGCAGACAAAATAAGATAAGTGGATTTTTTTCCTGCTGGACAGAAGGCAAAAACTCAAATTCAAGTTCATGTCTATTACAGTGCTTATATCCAAGCACCACACAATCAAAATTAATAAAAAAATGAGTAAGCAAGAAAAATAAAAACAATAAGCGAGTCCCAGTACTTAAAGCACTATGGATATAATAATACAAATATTAGTCAATATGATATGCCAAAGTAAGTAACTGGATTTTGTGGGACTTTCTAAAATCTGAAGACATGGGGGATTCCCTCAACTACTGGGGAAGAGTTTTCAGAGACTTGGAGCCTGATAACAAAAAGATGGAATGCCAGCCATGTCCAACCACACCCTGGGAGTCTCTAACAACTACAAGGAAGAGAAACATAAAGGCCTAAGAAAACAATAGAGAACAAGACTTCCTAAAGTGATGGGGAACCTATATCATGCAAAGCCTAATAGATGAATAGCAGAAAACTGAAGACAACATGAGACTGAATTGGAAGCCAGTGTGGAATCTGCTAAAGTAGGTGATATGAAGTTTACTTGGACTATCTGTAAGTGACTGAGTTGCAAAATTATAAATTAGCTGTAAATAATCAGTCTCACTCTTAGGGAGCAATGGTTAGCCGCCGTGGTGCAGCGGTAGCGTTGTCGCCTCACAGCAAGAGGTTCTCCTGTTCGATTCTTGGTTGGGGAGCCTTCTGTGTAGAGTCTTCATGTCCTCCCCATGGTCAAGTGGCATTCGAAATATATGTGTGAATGGGCGTGCCTTTGTTGAAGGTTGGGTGTTGAGCTGGCACCTTGGCACCGTAAAAATCTACTGCCAATCATTAGCGGACCGGAGTTCCACTGTGGCGACCCCTAACCGGGAAAAACTGAAAGAAGAACAACTCTTAGGGAGCAATGGGTGAATGGAGTTACAATGACCAAGACATGAAGATACTTGATGCACAATGTACCACTGAAAGGTCCTCAAGAAGAGGAATTACACCTGAACCCCTAAGTCATAGTCTACAGTTTAATTATTGCACCCAGATTTGTAACCTTCTACATAAATACCAAGCTTTCACTCTTATAAATAATGGCTGGGTTTAAGGGTGGATGACTAGGCTTCTTTAAGGTGGCATGAACAACCATGAAAACAGTCTTTGTTGTGTTAAGCTGCAGATGCTCGACTGTCATTCAGTGTTGCATGCATTCCAGACTTTCACCTAAAGACATCACAGTAGACAGACTGTCTTGAGGGAAGAAAAGGTAAAACTGAGCATCATCAGGTTAACAGTGACACTGAAGACCTATCCTGCTAATGAGCTCATCTAACAGAAATGTATAGTTGAAAAGCAACAATGGACCCAAAATATAATTCTGCAGCACCCCTGCAATGACAAGATAAGAAGATGTCATTTTATCACAGACAAAAATCTGTTGCAAGTGTCTTTAGAAGTAGGATGCAGAGCATCTCAGGACAGTATTCATAGCTTTGTGAATGATCTGGAGATGGCCAAGTAGAATCATTTGATCAACAATGTGAAATGATGAAGGGAGATCGAGGAGTACCAGGATAGAATAGTATTAGTTTCTCACCATTAGGAGGTCATTCCAGATCCCTAGGAGTTCATTCAAGAGCCCCATCAGTACTATGTCTACTATGGAAACCAGAACTAGAATGGATCATTCATTTTCTGTTCTTCAGTCATACCTTCTCTCTCTCTCATCTTTCACAGCACTTCCACTACCTGACATCATCACTTCTTCCAGTAATATTTTCTCCCTTTCCTGTTACTGACATTTTTTTCTATCTTTGACCTATGGATGCTTCACTGTACAACATGCATGCTGCCCCTTCATCTTCATTCTCCATATTTCAGCAGCCTATTTTGAATTCCATGTACTTTTCATGTTTACAGTTTATAGCCATTAGTTATCTTTATTCTTTGGCATTAATGTTTTCAGTGTTTTACTTCCTCATCTTTATATAGATCTGTTAGATCTTCATTTGTTGAACACTGCTATTTATTTCAGTATGTTTTATCTTCTTGCAGGCTGAGCCTGAAATATGTCCTCTTGGATCAGCTCTTTAGCATAATTGACAAACCTAACTTAAAATAAATAAACAAATGTGATATTCTTAGAAAATATATTCAAGGTGAAAATTGTTAAGCTTAGTTATAAGCGTAAGGTCTGAGATGGGACAGTAGTCAGCCAAATTATCAGGATATAAATTATGCTACCTTAAAATCTGGATAACCAAGACCTCCTTCAAAATACCTAGAAAATGTACAGTAATTAACATAGCAGAGACTGGAAAATTTGTGGCCCAAGCACATAAAAAAAAAACCTAATGGTTTGTGCAGTGATATAGACTACACATTACAGATCAAATATATGAACTCAAAGTGCCCTGTTTGAAAAAGAAATTTAGCTAGTACTCACACCAAGTCCACTTCAGAGACTCTTCAAAAGTACTGCAAATGCTCATTCAAGATGGAGCTGTCTGGCGTGATGCCATCCCAGCTGTGAGGAACTGTGTGACTTACATTCCTTAGAGGAAATTGCTGTTCTGGTGGAATGATGAACCAAATTACAGTCTGTCAACCACCCAAAAGAACACAGTCAGTTGAAAGGAAAGCTCTCCCCTGATAGGACTCCCTTCTTCTGGGACATCTCTAACTGATAAATGAAATGGTGTTCAGCATTCCTAAGATTTACACCAAAGCAGACAGTTTTCTTCCATTTACATGTGCATCGTCACCCCCTGTGTTTTCAGTACATAAAGATACATGTCAAACCATGGTTTGCATGGCTTAAGATGAACAGGGCAGGTATAATATGTGACAAACAATTCAGAGAGGAATGCACAGTTAATGTGTTATAGGCTGAAAGCAACTTATCAATACCACCTGTAATGGACACTGAAAGGAACTGGCAGAAGGTCAGGGGCAATTGTTCTCAAGTTACAGCATGCCACTTCCCACATTCCAATCAGTTTAAGACTGGCAGCTGTAACTAAATTAAAATGGTTACAAAGTGAGCAAGGTGGTGTTCTGAACATGAGACACGTCACCACTAAGACAGTGGCAAACACATAAAATTCAGAGTATGTATTACCCAAGAGAAACAAAAACCTTTTGTAACAGAAAGAAATTGTTGTACTAGTGTCATGGATTCATTGTTGTCCTAGAGGTTTAAATTACCTAAAACTATCCAGCTTGGGGTTTGCATCACTGAGTCAGAGAGGAAATCTGTGGAGTTCTGAAGGAATATTCTTAAATTATGCCTTGAATGATAAACAAGAAGGAACCCACAGTTTGCTCCAGTGTATACAACATACTCAATGCTACCGGTAGCTGCAAACTTTATGTTGGTCAGCTTATGTGTAGAGAAGTAACTATCACAACCCCATTTTCAATATCGCCAGTTCTCTGGTGATATACCATGGCAAACTTGGGGCATATCAATCCCCAGATAAGGTACAAATATTTTGTCTCATAAGGTGACCATTATCAAAGCTAGGTCAGCACATCCCAACAAATCTGAAATAATTTCAGTCTTGTTCAGGATGACTCTCACATTCCAATAAAGTGCCAATTTAGAATCCAGTGGCATCTACATACCTAATATCTGACTGGTAAAACTAATCAGCTCCCTGGACCTATGTTCAGCCCTGCTGGCAGTTCTGCTGTACCACTTATCCTTTCCCTACCTAAGTCAGATTTTAAATATTTCATAGTTACAATCCAAATAGATGAAAATATGTTGCATGCCTTAATTTAAGGATTTAAAACTTTTCTGAACTTTTTTTTTTCACTTAATGTTTCCATGAATGGACCTGATTCTCTGGTGGACTTTGAACTTAAGCTGAAAAGCTAACTTGTCATATCTTTTAGGCCATGGACAAGGCAGACTGCAAGATTACAACTAGAAAAAAATCCCTTTCTTCTTCTTCTTTTTCTTCTTCTTACTTAGGTAGACTTTAGAGCCCTACAAAGCTAGGTACTTGGATTGAGAGGTCTCTCTCTTCTGACCATCATGTGACAGCAGTTGTCAAGAAATTCTATTGTTTAGCCCAGATAATTGTCAAAGGATTGTCATTACATTCTAACAAGGCAATCAGGCACTTATACGTAGCATTGGTCAGGCCAGTTATTTAGCACAGTGCTCACTTTAGTATGTATTTCATTAAAGATATCAAACAATTAGAAAGACTACAAGGGTTCCTAACCCAAAAGTTCATAGATCTAAAGTCACTAAGCTACAATGAGAAGCTGGAAGGAAGCTGTATCCCTTTACTCAGTGTCCAAGAGGGAGGTCTCCACACTCTTATTAAACTAATTTAGTGCTTTTGTCCAAAGTTAGATTGGACTTCATCAGAATACCATTAAAATCAAAATGGATGGTTTTGTACCATAATAGCAGTCACATGATCCACAACATTAATTAGATGCTTGCCATTAAAACCATTCTTAAAATGACAATACACAATAACTAAGAAAAATCTTTTTTATAAGAACTAAACTTTAAATATCAGTGATAAAAAGTTGAGCCAAAAAATATACAGATACACTTGTTAAAACATAAATATTCTAGTACAACAATACAAAGTTTCAAAGAAAAGCCATATACAAAGCCAGTTTTACAAGGCAAAAGCAGCCTTAAGTTTTAAAACACTGCTGATTGACGTTGTTTCATTTAGCTTAGGAAAAACAGTGGCATTACTTTTTAGCCGCCACTGTTTTACCTAAGCTAAAAAGTAATGCCACTGTTTTTCCTAAGCAGTGGCATTACTTTTTAGCTGCCACTTCAATTCTTTGTATTCTAAAAAATCTACAGCAGGTCCTCCCCTTTCCCCTAAGTACACATGGTCAAGAACAAAGAATTTGAAAGAGTGGGAGCTATTTCCCTTGATGTGTTTATATAGTGCATTGCTTACATCATTCTTTTTTATATCATAATAATGCTGATGTTCTAGCCCTTAGGGTCCTTTTTGTTTTCCCTATATAGAACCCATCACATAATTGGCACTTTGTCACATATGCCACAGCTTTGCTACCTCAGTCAAATTTCTGTTTAGATATTACTTTTCCTTAATTATTAAGTATAAAACTAGTACCCTTCAAAATAAAACAACACTAGGAACGGTGACCACACTGACACTCTACCTTTTCTCCTTAAGGTATTAATCCTTTATAATAAATATTTAAAACAAGTGGCCTTTTTGTGTACAGTTGTAAGGGTCACACCTACCACCCTAGTGTATTCTGGGTCTATACAAAAAAGGCTCCAGTTCTTTTCTATGATGCATTTAATGTTAAAAAAAATCATTATTAAAAGATAACACTAGTGCTTTGTTGTATACCCCTTGGGTTGTCACGTTTGTCTTATTGTTGATCAAAGGTCCTATTCCAGTCACCCCTCCAAGCAATGGGCTGAAATGCCCTGAAGTTCTTTTGTTTTTAACTTCAATGAAGGTTTCACTCAAAAAGTGTTCAGGAAATCTTATACTTATTAACATACTTTTCAGCTTTTCACACTCAGTGCTGAATGTAAAACCATTCTACACCATGCGAGCTGACCTTACTTGACAAGGGACTTCTTTTGATGCCTTGGGTGCCAACTATCAAAATGCAGCAATGAGTTAGAATAAGTGGGCTTCCTGTACATAGTGGATTCAAACTGCTTGACGTTTCTATTTTTTGAGATGGATACATCCAAATAATTAACCCTTTCTGTCTGCACTTCCATAGTAAACCTTAAAAAATCAGTTGATGTCTGTATATATTCAAAAAAATGCTCTAATCTGTCATGGGTATCAATCCAGAATAAAATAATGTCGTACAAATAATGACCATAGAATTCTATGTAAGTCTTCTTCCAGTGGGCCAATACCATGTTTGTGAAGGTAGGGGCACAAGCCAACCCATTGCTATCCCACTGGTCTGTCTGAAATGCTGGTTCTCAAAGATGATAAAAATTTCAAGGACAGCCTCTATGAGTGCTCTTAATGTAAGAAATTTAGTGTGGTCAAGTTCAGAGTTGAAACAAAGATATTCATAAAAACATTCTAAACCCACGTTGTGGGGGATAATGGAAAACAAGTCTACTGTCTTCCTTTTTGTTTTTATCAGTTTGTATGTGTGCTTCAAGTCTTTATTCAGTATTTTATAGACTTTGGAGGAGAGATATCTGTCTCACTTACCATGCCATTAGAGGCCCATTTGTCCAGAGGTCCTGTTTCTCTATGTCTAGTATCTCCACCAATGCTATAACCAGAGACACAAATCTTTATTAACAAATAAATAAAACAGGTGTAGGGTCATGTATATAACCCAGTGCCTCCCAAAACTCTGAAAAAAGCAGTGCAACACACTATCTTTCTTTAAATATAAATCAATTGACTGAAAGGATATCTACAAATTTACTTCAGGATTGACTGGTATGGCCCTCCTGGAGAAAGGAAGTCTGATAGTGTGAGCTGAGGAAGGATACCAGCAAGACAAGAAGGGTTGTAAGACACCATGACCTTTGGATATCTATGAATCTGAGTCTTATTAGTTGTTCATAAAAGCAAAGTTTTGTTAAGAATCATTTTGTCCTTCTAGAAGTTTCCACTCTAGACAGTTTTATTCAATGCACCTACTGGCCTAGTCCAACTTTTCTAACTACTGCAGTCAAGGAGGTTATTTCCTCATACTTTGGACACCTTAAGCAGCATGCCTTTTTACACAAGTAAGATTGTCCAGCTCAGGAAGGACTCACAGCTCTTTGCATCCTTTGAAAAGGTAAGGCAACTAGAAAAGCACTAAATAATGCACACCAGCTGGATTGATGATTGCATATTATTATTTTATTTATTGACATTTGTTTACATATTTTTTGTCACATTGAATGAGGCATGTCTCTTCCTCAGCACCCTAAGGCTTATTCTGCTGGACTGGCTGTAGGTTTTACTGTCTTTTTAAATTAGACCCCTGGAGTTGAAATGTGAGTGGCAAGTACTAGGCCTACTGTGCATCTATTGTCTAAGAGTTATTGTGACAATGTGAGGTATTGCCAGCTATGCCAAGAGACGTAGGGCAGTGAACATGTAACATATGCCAGCACAGACAGCTGGAATTTTGCAAAGAATTATATGTCATTCATATATCAAATTGATTTGCACAGATGCTTGTGTTGAAAATATATTTGTAAAGCTTTTTTAAAACTGTACCAACAGTATATCCTGCTGGACAGAAAAAAAGAAATGTACATGCATTATTATAACTGTTAAAATGTATAGACTGTAACAGAGGGTACTGGAAGAGACAAGGTTAATCTCAAGAATTTAAAATAGTAAGAAATTAAATTGCTGGGCCTAGGCATAAAGATGTTATCTCACAGTTTTGAATGAAGCCAGAGATGCAATGTGTGTAAGAAGTATGGTTTATTAGCTCCTGTAGGAAGAGTGGAAGTGTTTTATGGTTTTACAACTTCTAAGAGCTGCAGCAGATCTTAACAAGACTCTGTGTGTGTATTGTTGACACACAAGTGCTAACTCCTGGCAGTTTCTAGCAATGGGGGTGTTGCATTGGAACCAGTAGTCAGATGACCCGCTGTATCTGATGTCATTCTGGAATCCATCACTAAAATAATGTTTAATACTAGTTGGGACTAATGTCTCATGGCACTCTGTTTTGGAAACCTGACATAGAAAGGTCACTCATCTACATCATCTTACCTTGCTGTAGTAAGTAACTTAACTAGGGAATAGTAACTCTTGAGATCAGTGAGGAAAATATAGTGAGATTAGTTAAGTAATGTTTTTCTGTATCTTTGTGAATTTATTCATCTGTGTTATCTTAATATTTCCCATGGTTGAAATTCTGGTGTTTATTGTAAATAAATATTTAGTATTGTTATGTTCTTTTATTATTTGTTATTAAATATATTTAAACTTTTCATTGTGGCTGTCCCTTTAGAGAATATTTTAATCTTTGAGAGTACTCATATCTGTTTGGTGACTGTGGCCACTCCTGAAAGCCTTACTGCATTGGTCAAACCACCATTCTTATTAATATCAATTCACTCAGTATTATTGGGTACCCTTGTAATAGCCTTAGAGTAGCTGGCTTGGGAGTGTTTGCTGGCAGTAACTACCTTATAGTCTGCTCAGAAGAGGCATAGCTAGTAAACCTGCGACAGCCTTTCCCAGGTTTCTGTGTGTGTGTGTGTGTGTGTGTGTGTGTGTGTGTGTGTGTGTGTGTGTGTGTGTGTGTGTGTGTGTGTCTGTGTGTGTTGGTGTGTGCGAATCAAGTCTTAAAGAGTGTGTGTTTCAGCTGCTTGAGGCAGGGACATGAAGCACTGGTTTCATAGAAAGGATGCTGGAGAACTTGGCTTGGACACTTGGCTGAGGACTTAATTCAACAGCTGTGCCAGCAGGGATCCTTATTGCAAACTAGGAGAGAGACAGAAAGAGAAACCCAGGGCCTGGGCTGAGTATGTTCCCTGTGTGCTCTTGTGGGAAATTGTGCTTCATGCAGAGGGCTGCATCTGTAAATACTGGGTGTATCCATTTTTTGTTTTAAGTGAACAACCCTCTACAGTGTCAATGGTGAGGATTCAAGCTCCTTGATTACTGACAAGAGAGGGGATGTCACAATTATCATTATAACTTTATACTTAGATCTGAACTTACTTTGGGTCTACACTGATTACCATAGGTTTGCTCTACTACAAAATCTGTACTAGCAGTTCTGCAGCCAAATTTCTCCAGTGGCAAATGCAAAAGTTTATCCAACAGAAAATACAATTTACGAGTAACTTCACCACAAATGAGGATGTTGTTTAAATGAACATATAGGTAACAGAAATATCCAGATTATAAAATTGTATAGGGTTGGTGGGGCTGTGTTTATGGAGAGCAGTGATTATTCAAGTAAAATGTTTTATTGTTATCAGATGATTCAGTGTGTAGAAGGGCATTGAGAAACAAAATCAATATTGCTTACAAGAAGGTGGATTTCACTCTGAATGATTTACTATTACAAGGGGCTATTAGTTATAAAGTGTTTCAGTACTTAAAGGTGTCTAAGCCTCCTTCTATATTAGGCATAATGAAAATCCATAAATGTCAAAGTGACCATCCCCAAGGCCCGTTGTGGCAGCAGGTAATTCAAAATCAGAGCCTTTAGCTAAATACATTGATAGGAAACGCAAGGGGTAATTTAATACAAAAATGCACATTTTAAAATATTCATGGCATTTATTGGAAAATTTTCACTCTGTTGTTTTCAACAAAAACATTTTATTTATTACGGTGGATGTTGTAAATATATTTACTATCATACCCAACACTATAGGTTTAAAATGGTTCATGTCCCCTTTGCCCTTTGAGAAACATTTTTTTACCACGGAAATCCAGCTTCTTGTGTCACTACCTGAAATAGTGCTTACCAATAATTATGTTTACTTTGAGTGTGAATACTTCCATCAAATATCAAGGGTATTAATGGGGGCAGCATATGTCCCACTATATGTGAATGCTGTTTGAGCCAAGTGGGAAGGGACGTATGTATTGTCTTCTGAATTTTCCCCCTTGCTACATGCCTATTACAGATTCCTGGATGATATTTTGATCTTGCGGAAGTGATCTATAGATCAATGGGAAGATTTTTTGCTGAATGAATCGACTAATTTTTGAAAGTTTAAATACAGTATTGATCCTGGTATGATTAACTATTTGGACATTATGATTTACAAAGAATTCAATTTGGAGGGTTACACATCCACCATTTATCGCAAGGAAACTTTTTCCAACTCTTACTAGCATTTTAATAGCTGCTGCGGTAGTGTTGTCACCTCACAATATGACGTTGTCCTGTTCGATTCTCAGCTAGAGCATCTTTTGTGTGGAGACATGCGTGAATGGGCGTACCTTCATTGAAGGTTGTGTGTCAGAGCTGGCAACTCGGCACATAAAAATCTACTGCCAATCATTAGTGGACTGGAGTTCCACTGTGGCGACCCCTAACCGGGAAAAGCCGAAAGACACAACAATTAGCATTTTAATAGCTGCCCCCCCCCACATCAAACGAAGGGAATAGTAAAAGGCCAAATTGTTCACCTGTCTAGGCTAATCACCATTGATGAGGTGCTTAAAGATGAACTAGACTATTTAATATTAAGGGCAAAATTCTAAAAGGTTGTGAAAACAAGTTTGTGCCCACTTTGAAGCCAAAAACAGCGTGCAATATTCAGCACATGCACGAACAAGACACAAGTGATACAAATTCTGGGAAAAGCTTGTACAACCATTGTTGGGTAACTCCTTATTACAGTTACATTGTGCATTAATATGTTAACTCTATTAAGATAAATTGGAATTTAGTGTTCAACAGTGAAATTAAGAACATTATTGGGAATCCCCCAGAGCTGCTTTCAGCAAAGGCAAATCAATTAAACATTTGTTGAAATCAAATATTTTGAAAAACAAGTTTTCAGATCTACTAAATATTGTAAGCGTGGACATTATAGTTACTGTAGATTTATATATGAGAGACCCTATGTTGTGGCGGAAGGTTATGACAGAACACTTGTATGCCCAGGGAGATATAACTGTGACAGTATTAAGGTTGCTTATTTAGCTACCTGCACAGTATGTAGTGCATTTATGTTGGAAAAACTAATAGGAAACTTAAAGAAAGTATAGGGGAACATGTATATTTTATCAAAAAATGCAAATCCACCAATGCCCTAAACAGACATCAATTAGAATGCCCTGATTTAAGAAATGTGCATTTTTGTTATTCATAAAAAACAAATGTCTGATGGGGTGGTGATGTTGAAAGCTACCTACAGTTTAAAGAGTTAATTTGACAGCTAAGGCTTAAGCAGTAGCAGCTCGTGCCATCAGGCTGCAGGACTGCAGCCCCCCAGCAGCTGTGAAGAAAAGAACATTTTAAAATAAAATATTTTTAAATTAATTATAATTACTTAAATTCAAATTTACTGGCTCAGCTGCAGTGCTCTAAGCAAGTCCAACTGACTCTCAAAGTCCCGGAACTCGAACTGTGCATGCTCGACAAGTTCCAGGGTTTTTTTTTTTTTTTTAAAAATAGTTTCTGTAAATCTGAACTGTTGTAAAAGCAGTCCAGATTAAGGAGAGAAGAAGGCATTAATGTGATGCCCAGAGGTCTATGCGGTTTAACCTTACAGTAAAATGGAAGTGGATCGGACTGCCACGTCCGCAGTCACGTACGGCTGGATGGCTACTGATCAGTTCTCACTCTCTTCTCAAAAAAGAGAGCGATGAAACAATCAGTAGTAGCTCAGTACTTGCTGAAACAACTTGTTTATGTGCTTTTTAGTTTTTCCTTGGCTTTTGGCTTGCTTATGAGTTATCAGACTCAGAGAATTAAACTGATTTCATTCCTATTCTAATTTCAGTTCATGATCACGGAGACGGACAGTCAGTCAATCATTTTTTTTTACTTTAAATTGAGGTAGGTACCCGACTTTGATTCCTTAGAATAAATTAATGTTTATAGATAAGATTGGATTGGAATTTGGAAGGAAGGAAGAAGTTTGTTACTCTTTGTTTCATGATTAGCACTTAGCAGGCAGGAAGTGACACTGGCTCAAAGTGTGGATACCATGAAAATATTACACGAAAAAATGTCAGACAATGCCAGTTTCATAGTTCTTAAAGATGTATGTAGATTCAAAGCATGTTGCTCTATTAAACTAAGTGAATTAAAGTGACAAGTTTAACCATTGTTGTCCCTTTTAGGCCTTTGCTCTCCGCTAGTTTTGTTTTGAGATAAGTACGAAGTGTTAGTACCTGGTGAATCCTAGCAAGAAGATGTGAAGCTACTTACCGTATTATGTAGATAACGATTTTTACAGTGAATGGCATGGCACAGACGAGCAAAATGAATTAACTAATGCAAAATCATCTGGCTTAGCTAATGCAAATGCAGTATTTATCTGGCACCAGTTTCTGGGTCCCTGCTTCACTTTAGTCAGCTGAGCTGAATGTTACTGTTCCCATTTTGTAATGCAAATAGTTGCTTTAGTGGGGCAGGAATCCTGAATAAAATACACAAGAGAATTGATAGCCTAAAAAACAAGCAAAGTGACATCCAAATACCATTTGCAGCATATGGAAAATCTGGACGCTTCACTCACAGCAACAAATATTATTTTGCTGAGAAAGGTAGAAAGCTTATAAGTAATGACCTAGAAAAGTTTGTGCAATCTGCTTTTAAAGACTGCTTTGTTTACCGAAAGCTTTTCAAGAGGTATACAGTATCATACCTGTGTCCAAGCACACAGAAGAAAAGTTCCAAAAAACTGTCCAATAAAAACAGGTTCTGTAAAAGTTGAGGAATCCATGCCTTGTTTAACTTTAAGATGCCTGAATTTGGAAGTGCACACTGCATTCTTGACCTAAGCTGTGCCAGTCAGGAAAGAATAATATATTTTAAAGAATTGTATGCAGGAGTCAGGACTAAGAGGATTTAGGCATAATCTGTTTATTTTACCTTCTAGAAGAGCTTAAAGTTTTGCAGACTGAAAAACATTTTACATTTTCAGACCACAAAAAATATTACTACATGTAGGGTAAAACAGAGCCAAGTATGCTTTTTTCTGTGTCTTCTTCTTCCTATCATGCCAGACCTACTAGATATTCATGACCACCTTTACCCAAAGACCTCTCCCTATTTATTTCCATAAAGGGTAAGATTTTAAGAGACAACATGCAGCCTTTAGGTTACTGTATCTCAGAGAGGGGTGGAAGAACAAACCTAATATATTAGGAGACTGCAAATTTCAAGCCTTTTGTAGCTAAACCAGACTACACTTCATTATAAGATGGTTTGAATGAAGACAGATGAATGTCTGAATAGCTCCCTCATAAATTGCTAGAAATGTAAAACTTTATTATTACTTTGCTTGAAAAAATTAATAAAATTACTTGAACATAAATTGCTAGAAGTACCATGCATATTATTAGTTAGGATGTGAAGCTTTAAAATAGAAAACAACCCTCTGAGAAATGTTAATAATGACCGCTGTTGCCTCGGGTGATACCATTATAACTTTTACTTAAATTTCAAAAGATTTTGTACTTTCTACCTGTTTCTGTTAGTGTGAAATCTGCATTAATGGTTTATTAGCAGAGTAAGTGGTATCGTATCAAAAGGCAGCCTTTTAAATTTCTTTATGATTCACATCATCAATTTTCTTTTAGTGGCTCACTCTTTTGTCATTTCAAAAATGAGACAAGATGCACTGAAGAGCAGAACTTAGTAAACAAGCAATGCTGGGCTAAAGCCTTTAGTACTTCAGCAGAAATCATATGCTTAATTTATATTTAAAATAGATTTCCTATGATTTTGTTTTGCAGATATTGGCAGATACCATGTAGATTTATAAGACTGATGGTAAAATATCAGTGCTGAAAACAGGCACACACAAATAAAATAAATAAATAAAACATCCCAAATCAGAAATTATGATTTGTTCATGCAGACATCAGGGACATGCAGGTTTGCAATCCCTTATCTGTATTCAGCCTACTCATTTGTATTGCTGCTTCTTCTAGTTTAACTTTTTATTCCTTCCGTTTTCCTTCCCATGTAAGAATGCCAAAATTAGTAAGTGCATGCATGGAGGTGTTAACAACTGAAATAAAAATCTAACAAAATACAAAAGTTTTATTTTTTTTCTACTTGATTGATTTACAATCCAGAACACAGGGGCTCATCATTGCATTATTATTGTTACATAATCTGCCAGAATGCTGACTTTGCTACCTGGAAAGTAGGACTCATTAAGTCATACTATATCTTATAATCTGCCTCTGGCTGTCAGCAGAGCACTCACAAGCTATTTCTGCCATAGTCATACTTAAGCCTAGATCAAAATCCCAATGTAATCACATTAGGTGAGAATGCATTTAGGATGTGTAATCTGATGCTTTTTCTAGATAATTTTTTTAAGCAATGAAAATCTGTTAAAATGGCATCATCTCTGACACTTTTATACACAGTATGCCTTTGTCAGAAAAGATGCTCTTACTACAGTTCTTGTTTTAATGTAAAAAAATGTCTTAATTTGATATGGTAGTGGGGGACAAGCTTGGAACTGTAAAGTTAAGTTATTCAAAGTTAAAGCAGAAAATGTGTTATAGTGAAAATAAGTTAAAAAGAAAAAAAGAAAAATTGGAAGTTTTGTTTTATATATATATATATATATATATATATATATATATATATATATATATATAGAAAGAGAGAGAGAGAGTAGTCGTGTTATCTAGATGTAATGGGATCTTTGAGAACTTCCTTAATCCTTCATTCTGGAGGTTGTTTGTTTCCATGGAGTGAGAATCAAGTGAACTAGAACAGGAAGCCAGCATTGCGGTATTGGGGGGGGGGCAGTTATTGTGTTAAGGGTTAGAGGGTGCTTTATTGTGTTATGCATTAGATGGTGTTTTTATTGTGTTATGCCCTATTCCCTTGCACTTTCTCAGTAGCATTCAAAGGACTGGCTTTCAATTGGCCTTTGTGTGCACATCCATGCCTGTGAGTGTGATCTGTAGGTTGGTCTTGTCCCCCACCATTACAGACAGATACCTCTGTAAAATCCCTGGTCTCTTTAGGGGATTCTATCAATGAGATTGTGTCTCAAGCACATGCCCCCTGGCCTCTCCCTGAAGAGGGGGGCAGGAAGCTATGCCTTGTCATTCCTCCCCTCATCTGTGGCACCAGGTTCCTGAGCCACTACTCATACTTGGATCCCTTGGGCTGTACCATGAGTTTTCTTCCTCTTTGCCAGTGGAGATGGCTGAAATGACAAATAATTTAAGTTAGAGTGACCCATACTGACATAGCAGTTTCTCGTGTAATTATTTTTTTAAGTTAAACAGTTATTTGATAACTATTTTTATGTAAGTAATAATGTTTTAATATGTTGTCTTAGGAGCTGTTTTTGGTAGCATACACTTTGAAAGACACTTGTCTCTCTGGAACCCATGGCATCCTGAAACTGTTAATGTTTAGTTTATTGCCTATGACTGATTATTTAGAAAGGCATATATTCCTTTATCTACTACGTAGCGTCTATTTTTTGTGTTTGTGTGTGTAGTATGTGTAGATTTTTTCGCGTCACACTTTTGGTCCGTTTTTCATAAAATTGTGGTTTTCTGGCAAAGTACTGGCAAATCATTAAAGACTGAAGTTAGAAAATAATAACAGACATTTGAGTTTCATATTTTATACCCTTCAGAAAATTCATATTAATGCAAGATCTACTATTTTATTAACTTTCTAACTTTGTAAGGGCAATATTTAAAATTGTCCTTATTTTGGGGGCTATTGTCCCACTTTTATTTATGGCTTTGTTCAGATTTCTTGCTCTGAGGTTGAGAGTATGACAAATGTGTCAGGGCCATCACCATCAGCCAGAGAGACATTTCAGATTGTGACATACTTGTACCCCACTAGCCCATGTAGTGACTTTGGATGTGTCCAAGCAAGGCAAGGAGCAGTTATGCAGTATAAGTGTGCAGACATAGTATCCCCCCATCCAAGGTAGACACAAGTACAGTGGTTTTTCATCTGTCCTCAATTTTGCAGAATGTTTTGGTTTTCTGTCATATTTTATACTGTTGATTTATGCTTCTTATGATTCAGAAAATGCATATTGTTGTTGGATGCATGTTACTTGGTAATTTTATAAAGCTGAATATAAATTATAATTAAAGGAGAGAGAAGTGGAGTGGTTTGAGCTGACTTGAGTGCTGCTTGTTTTTTTATACTTAATTTTGACTGGCATTCCAGTAATGTATTTAAAAAGTAATTTATTTTTTTCATGCCTCACATGAAAACACTTTGTGTTTCCATCTAAATATTAAGCAAGCTGTCATGATGTAGCCAATGCATTGAAATTTTTTTTCTTCTCCACTTCATTTTGTCTTGATTGGACTCTCCTAATTACGGTTTGGCACCCAGGGCAGTGTCTTTAATTAAAGTCCCAGTTGTGGTTTTGAGCATAGATAAAATTACTACTTTGAACCTGTTTTTCTTCTATCCTGTAAGAATAAATGTTTACACATTTTGCAGTCTTGGTTTCTGCACCTATAGTAGCAAAATGTAAGGTTACTTGTTGAGGGACATTATGCACTGAGACCAGCTGCTCAGTTTTCAGCCTCATGAAAGCGAGTAGTAAATTTCATATATAGAAAGTTTTATAGTATTTTAAGCTAATTTCTTGAGTAGATGAACAAATTAATAATTAACTATATATTGCAATGGCTTAATACACTCCAGTGAATCATGCTAGCTTCAGACTACATCTGCCAAAACAATACTGAGGTAGCTAGATAAACATTCATTTGGACCTTTTTCAGATACGACCCACTTCAGATGGCATCAACTTTTACAGAAAGGATTCAGAATATACAAGAGATAAGAGATTATACACAGTGCTAAGAGCAGAATAGGTAACTACCATTATTTTATGCTGGAAGATCAGAAGGCTGTGGATTCTATTCCCACCCCAAAATAGCAGCCCAAAGTAAATGGCTTTTTAAGTCATAAAATGATTTCACACTCTTGAATGTAGTTGGAGACAGACCCCCGGATTCAGCAAGCAGCCATGCAGGAATATGTTATCCCTGCACGGTAGGGACTGTTCCTGTTCAACACGGCAGCACGCCATGAATATGTATGAAAGCATGCTGCCGTGCTCTAAAATGGACATGGTTTCATGTATGAGCACAAGGGGGGTGTCTGAGAGCAGAACTTTCATAATACACATGTCACCTGCACTCCAGAATTGCCTTTCGGCAATTTAAAATGAGTGAGAATGCTCATAACACCCCCAACCCGTCAGGGTAAGAAATCTGGTCAAAGCCATAAGGGACAATCATCCCTACCAAGCCAAAAGTGGATAGAATAACACATTTAGCATAAGCACAAAGCGCAAGCCTCCCAACCCGTCAGAGTAAGGAATGTGGACAAAGCCAAAAGGGACAATTGTCTCACAAAACAGAAAGTTGATAGAATAACAGGTTCAGCATTAGCAGGGATATTCTGAAGGGTACAAATAAAAAAACACAACAAATACATTTTTTTTTATAAATGCGATAAAGTTTAAGCGTAGCTGCGTGGGTGTGCCCATTGCTTAGCTGCACTTAGTCCAGCTTAAACAGCACAAGAAGTTAAATAGCAAGAGACATCCAACATAAGCAGTACTCTAATAGTGTAATGGTTAGAGCATACAGTTTACAAGCAACCATTCCTGGTTCAATCCTCACTGCAATCAAGTTGCATTTTACATGTGAAAACAGTACATAAACATTTTTTTTACAATTAGCTACTAAATAATATATATTTGTTAACCAGAGTACCTTAGTAGGTCCAGATGTGAGGTGTCAAGTTCAATAAAGTTGTGAAACCCCCATACAAACACAAGTGCCCCGTAGAATATAGTCAAACATGAATAAAGGTAATGAAAGCACATTGGGGGATGTCAGGGACAGTAAACAAATTTATAATATGTAATGAATGATGAATCAATCCCATACAGCAGATAGTCTATAAAAAAATAAGCAATGCTAAGCATTGCACAGCTCTGCTTACCAGGTGTAAGCATTGTGTAAATATGACTGCTAAGCAATGAGTAGCCCAGCTAAGTAGATTTGCCCATTGGTAAGCAGTGCTGAACCTGCCCCTTTAAGCACTGCCAACCTTAGCTAAGCAGGTTTGTCCATAGCTTAGCTTAGCTCAGGATATTCAAAACTGTCTAATCATGGCAAAGGTCAGGAAATCAGTCATATTTAAACCCCGCAGGCGAGAATACAGCTCATAATTGGTTGCAGCTTCCCACTGTAGGCAGTATGGCAGGTGTTGGAGAGGGCATACTCTTCGGGGCGCAGTGTTGGGGCATACAGGAGTCCAAGGTCATGGTAGGACTCCTGGTATATAACCATGATGAGAGACTTCTGCAGGACCAGTATCAGGGCTTCCAATATAAAATGGAAGCCTGGGACCATCTCACCCCTGATCTTACCAGTGCCACTGGTATCCCACGGACTGGTGAGCAGGTCCAGCACCACTATGCCGACTTGAAGTGGAGGAAGAGGGAGCTCTTGGATGAGTGGGTCCAAGAAGCAAGGGTGATGTCCCAGCAGTGTGTAAGTATTCATATCAATAACTGTTTACCAAAGTCCAACCTGTGTATGTGATGGATAGGCATGGCTGAATATTTCTCTACTCTCTTTACAGCTGCTGCTGAGTGGGCTGTGAATAAGGAAGCCTATGCCAGTAGATTGCAAAGGCTGCATCGTGAGGGGGTGGGTAACAATCCTGCTTGTAGTAGTCATGGCTGAATATTTCTCTATTCCCTTTACAGTTGCAGCTGAGTGGGCTGTGAATCAGGAAGCCCATGCCAGTAGATTGCAAAGGCTGCATCGCAAGGTGGTGGGTAACAATACTGCTTGTAGTAGTCATACCAAATAAATATAAAGTAGTAGAAAGTCACCTGGCAGTATAACAACTGTGTATGGGTTGTACTGAATAAACCAGGCAATATGACAGTAATAGTCCCATATAGGTGATATTTCAAAAAAAACGTAACTGCCTGGCAATTAAGTTCTAAATCCTGGACTGGTTGTATTTACTCTGGTATTGTATGGCATTTAGTGTTTCAGTCTCTGAATAGTAATGTGTTAACCACTGTTACCCTCACTGTGATACATAAAAAAATATGTCTAGGAATGTCTGTATAAGACTGTTGTAAGTGCATAGGTCTGATCATACAACCAAGAGAGACTTAGACATAAAACACAGACGTAACAAACAGCAGTTTCTAAATAGCTCACACTGAGAAAACTCAAATGGTTGTATTTTTAGCACACACAGCCATGATTCGAATCCTGGGAGTGGTAGTACGCTGTATGCATAATCATACCTCTCAAATGTACAGATTTTAGCAGAGTGTCCAGATAATTGGCTCATATTTTTGGCCTGTTCCTCTGTCTCCCTGGCAAGTCACTGGTATGATCTCAGAATTGTAGTCACTAAATAATGACACATTTGATTTTAAGACCTCAAATCCTTCAGAAAATGTATATTAAAACAAAGCCTGTTATTCTAGCAACTCTCCAAGTTTATAAGAGCAATATTCAAAATATGTCCCTATTTGTACCCCCATGTTGTCAAGCTTTAGAGTGTGTGCATTAAGAGATTGAGAGGTATGTGCATAATATTAACTAGGGATCTGGGAATATGTGTAGAAACATTCAGGTAGTGTTAACAAGCATTCCCCCCACAGGCCTTTAAGATAAGAAATCTGCAACTGCCTGGCAATAGAGTTTTAAATTCTGGACTGGTAGTGTTTACTCTGGTATTGTATAGTCTGACATGTAGCACTCACCAACATCTCATATCAGAATAATACTGTTGTGTCAACTACTGTTTCTCATACTGTGCTACATAAAAATATGTCTAGGGATGTCTGTATAAGACTGTTGTAATTACAAGGTCAGATTGTACAACCAAGAGAGACTTAGAAAGAAAACACTGAAGGAACAGACAGTGGTGTCTAAATAGCTCACTCTGATGAAACAGAAATTGGTGTATTTTTAGCAGACACAGCCATGGTTTGAATCCTGGGAGTGCTAGCAAGCTGTATGCATAATCATACCTCTCAACTGTATAGATTTTCCCAGAATGTCTAGATATTTGGCTCATAATTTTGGCCTGTTCCTCTTTTTTCCTGGCAAATCAGTGGGATGATCTTAGGACTGTAGTCACCAAATAATGACATACATTTGAGTGTCAGACTTCAAATCCTTCAGAAAATGTATATTAAAACAAATCCTCTTACTCTAGTAACTGTCTAAAAGTTTATAAGAGCAATATTCAAAATATGTCCCTATTTGT